>NC_056743.1:878937505-879237505 GCF_019279795.1 Protopterus annectens | reverse complement strand
CTGGCTCAAGGAAGGGACGAGCTTCTTCATCATTTGGATTATGTGATAGCAGTGCTAAGATGCCTGGGGTATTCTGTGAACGAAATAAAGTCCAGTCTAGTACCCTCTCAGGACGTGTGCTTTCTGGGTGTGAGACTGAATACAGCATCCCAGATGGCCTTTTTGACCCCGGACAAACAAAAGAATCTTTCCCTTTACTTTCATCAGTTGTCTCATCAGTCCAGGCTGACTGCAAGGACAGTCCTTCAAGCCTTGGGGTTCATGGCATCTTGTATTCTGGTGCTTCCCAATGCCAAACTGCATATGAGGAAGCTACAATGGTATCTCAAAAATGTATGGACACAGCACTGCCAGGATTTGGACACTGTCATTCAAATAATACCTTGCATTCAAAAGGAATTGTTGTGGTGGGCTCAGGAATGTCACCTAAACAAGGGACTCTCTGTGACCCGGCCAGAGGCGAGTCAGATTCTAACGACAGATGCCTCAGACAAAGCTTGGGGAGCTCATCTGAATGGAAAGTGGATACAAGACAAGTGGCCTGCCAGACTAGAACATCTACATATCAACTTGAAAGAGATGTTAGCAGTCCAGTTTGCATTAATAGCTTTCAAGGATTTACTTCTTCCAGGGCAGGTGTTGATTCTAACAGACAACACAACTGTCATGTGGTACATCAACAAGCAAGGCGGAACACATTCTTATCCTCTATGCAGGCAAGCAGTGATTTTGTGGGAGACTGCTCTCAGTTTACAGCTAAATCTTCAGGCAAGGTTTCTGCCGGGAGCACAGAACTCCTTAGCAGATGTGTTGAGCAGACAAATTATGGATCCCCACGAGTGGAAATTGGATCCTCATGTATTTCAGAAATTGACAGTGTCATGGGGAACTCCAGACATAGATCTGTTCGCTTCTCCACTAAACCACCAGCTGCCAAAGTTTTGCACAAAAAGGTTTCATCCCACAGCTTGGAAAGTGGATGCTCTTTCTTTCAATTGGAGCAATCTTCATGTGTATGCCTTTCCACCTCTGCCTCTCCTCCCAAAGGTACTACTGAAGGCCAGACAAGACAAGCCAAGGATGATTTTGATAGCTCCAGATTGGCCTCGACAGCATTGGTACCCATTACTGAGAAGCCTGGTACGGAAGCCTCCATGGCCTTTGCCTTCGATTCCACACCTGTTGTCTCAGGAGGACAGTCATTTGCTCAATGTCAAGCTTCACTCTCTGCACCTAAGAGCCTGGCATATTCTGTTTTGAACCATAGTGGGCCTCCACTTCCACAGCAAGTTTTGAATGTTATTTTGGAAGCTAGAAGGCCTAGTACAAGGAAAGTGTACGCAGATAAATGGAAGAGATTTTTATTTTGGAGTGCAGCAAAGGATTTTGATGTTTCTGAGCCTAATTTAAGTGTGGCTCTTCAATATCTTACTGAGTTACTGGACAAAGGTTTGTCCTTCTCTTCTATTAAGGTTCATGCTGCAGCAATTTCGGCTCACTATGATTGTGACCCACCATTTTTTCTCATCCTTTGTTCAAGCAATTTCTTAGAGGGGCAAAGAATATAAGACCCCCACGAAGAGCTCCTACTCCTGCTTGGGATCTCAATTTTGTGTTGGAGAAACTCACTCTACAACCTTTTGAGCCTGCAGCTACTACTGAATTAAAGTTTTTATCATGGAAGACTGCTTTTTGTTGGCTATTACCTCTGCAAGAAGGGTTTCTGAGTTGCAGGCCCTTATGGCGGTTGAGCCTTTCTTAATTTTCCATAAGGATAGGGTATCTTTACCCACTAATCCTTCCTTTATGCCTAAAGTGGTTTCTAGTGTGGCTTTAAACCAAACTATTCATTTGCCTACTTTTTATGCAAATCCCCAAAATAAAGGGGAAAAGATTTTGCACACTTTAGATGTACACAGGCAGTTGCGATATTATTTGGACAGAACTAAAGGGTTCAGGCAGTCTCAGCAGTTATTTGTTTCTTTTGCTTTGAGTTCTCAGGGCAAGCCTGTGTCAAAACAAACTATTTCTAAGTGGATTGGGTTTTGCATTGCTTTCTGTTATTCCCATCATGGCAAGGAGATTCCAGCTGGGATTAGGCCTCATTCCACTAGGGCTACTGCCACTTCGACAGCTTTTTTGAGGGGGGTGGCAGCTAAGGATATTTTGGAGGCAGCTACTTGGAGTTCAGTGCATACTTTCTCTAGGCATTATCACCTACCACTTTACTCTAAATCCAGGGCTGGTTTTGCCACTGCTGTTTTGCAGGGCATTTTGGCAGCTCCTGCTTCCTTATAGTTTGGCCATCCTCCCTTACCTCTGCTTTGGGATTCTACCCAAGTGTAAGGACTGCAGCAATGTGAGATGAAGAACATAGTACAGTTTTGTACCTACCATAAATGTAGATGTTCGAAGATCCACATTGCTGCAGTCCAATTTACCCTCCCTCCTTCCCTCTGTAGTTAGAGGCGGTTGTGTGGGTTGGGTTGTCAATAGGGTGTATATTGTATATATTGTACATATTTTTAGTGCTAGGATGGTTGGTTGTTTGTTTGCTGTCTTTTGGTTTTGACCTTTATTTTTAGGGTCTTCTGACATCTGGGGCAAGAAAAGACTGAGGATATGACGTCGGTCATGCGCATTTGTACCCTGACGTCCTGATGTCAGTCAAATGCGCCTTGACCGACGTCAGCCTTATACTTTGATATTCGGGCCGACCGAGGACAGCGGACTACCCAAGTGTAAGGACTGCAGCAATGTGGATCTTCGAACATCTACATTTATGGTAGGTACAAAACTGTACTTTTCCTTTCTTTCAAAAGTCTTAGATGATGTCTTTTCAGTCTATACCATTCATTGGCTGCACTCTGAACAACATAATGTCCTGTGCTTACCTTTCTGTGGAAAAGATTCTTCTCATTGTAGGTAGTCTTCTGCAGATGATCATCAGTAGTACTTTCCCAGCCTTACTTTACCCGTGAATGCTAAGTATGAAGACTTCTGTAATTGTTATGGTTCCTTACACTACACTGTTCACAAGGGGCCTTCAGTGGACTCTCAAAGTACACTGGAGTCAGCTTTTAGATTCTGTCAGTGCTCTATTGAGAATTTCATTAAGTGTATATATATATATATATATATATATATATATATATATATACATATACATATATATATATATATATATATATATATATATATATATATATATATATATACATATATATATATATATATATATATATATATATATATATATATATACATATATATATATATATATATATATATATATATATATATATATATATATATATATATATATATATATATATATATATATATATATATATATATATATATATATATATATATATATATATATATATATATATATATATATATATATATATATATATATATATATATATATATATATATATATATATATATATATATATATATATATATATATGTATATATATATATATATATATATATATATACATATATATATATATATATATATATATATATATACATATATATATATGTATATATATACATATATATATATATATATATATATATATATATACATATATATATATATATATATATATATATATATATATATATATATAGACTCTTGAGTTCAGCTCGTTTTCGGGCAAGTCCTTTCAAATCCTAACCACCAATTCTCTAGTGGTTATGGAGGCCCCTGCTGTATGGTGGATACGCACTCTTTGGAGCAAATAGTCCAATGCAGTTGGTCAGCCCAAACACCCAGTTTGCACATCATTGTTCTGGATATAAGAGCCATCCTTCTCACCTTGTAGACTTTTCACAAACTCCATACTCATTTTTGTGATGGACATTGTGATAAACCTAGATGCTGCCAGCCCAGCTGTCTGGAATTTTGTAAATAATTTTATGCAGTATGAAAATATTAATATGATTTATATAGAAATGTGACACTGCCATCCCAGCTAGATAGAATTTTGTAAATAATTCTGTCATTTGTGAATAGTAATATGATTTGTGAGAAAACTAAATGTTCTGTTCTGAGCTTCAAGAGTGTAACCATAATGCACCCTGCTGGAAAAGAGCAGAAATGTGTGTAAACTATATGTCAATGCAAATGTATGGTTTCTTAGTGGAAATTGGGACATACAGAGTTAACTTGCAAAGCTATAAGAAAATAACTTGATAAGTAAAGAGTTTTACGATGTGTTATAAAGTTAGTTTATCTCAGCTAAGAGACAGGCTGTCTAGGCTAGGGGCTTCTTTCTATTGTCTGGAAACAGAGGTAATTACAGGTTTTCAAGGTTATTGTTTTACGACTTTCAGTTTCAGGCAAGCTTCTAAGAGAGAATTGTCAGCTTCTGAGAGATGCGTGTTTTTAACAGACATGTTAAAATGTAAATTCCTAAGTTCCTGTTAGCCTGGGAAACTTAGGCCAGAGGTGACAAGAATGAAGTAATCTGAGATGATTCAGTGGTAATGTGTATTATTAATTTAAGAACTACCTCAGAGAAAAAGTCAGTGCATTTTGTATTTTGTTTTGGATCAGACATCAGCACCAGCACTTGTCTTGTTCTGTAAGTAATTTATTTAGGTACAGTGATTTTTCTTAGAGATAGACAGGAGTACAGTAAGACTAGTCTAGATGCTTTTTGTATTTATGTGAAACTGTCCTACAATGTTGTTTTAAAGTATGTCCTGTGATTCTGAACTCTACTGTCACTATGTGGAGTTAATGATTATTGTCGTGTGCTTGTATTATTTATTATTAAATATAGTTAAACCTTTTAATTGTGGCTATTTTTTGTATAGAAATTTTTAAGCTCTTGGAGTACTTGCATATGTATTTGGTGACACTGTATAGGCCACTCCTAAATAGCCTTAGCCGTGGTCACACTTACTATTTGGATAACAGTAACATTACACAGTAGAATTGGACATCTTTTGGTAAGGGCATTTATAGTAGCTGATAATGGTGGCTGGTGGCAGTTGGTGCTACCTTATAGTCTGGGCAGAAGGGGGCATAGCTAGTGAACCTGTGCCAGCCTTCCCCAGGAGTGTCTGTGTGTTTGTATATAAATCAAATCTCAAAGTGTGTGTGTGTGTGTGTGTGTGTGTGTGTGTGTGTGTGTGTGTGTGTGTGTGTGTGTGTGTGCGAGAGAGCTACTTGGACAGGGACACGAAGCACTGGTTGGATAGAGAGGGTGCCGGAGGTTTTGGCTTGACCACTCGGCTGAGATCTGAACCCTATAGCTGTTCCAGTGGGGAGTCTTATTGGGGATCTGGAGCAAAAGCTAGAAACCAGCCCCAGACGGACTGTGATCTCTGTGTACTCTTAAGGGAAATTGTACTTTACTGTGTGTGTACTGTTCTTCCTTCCAGTGTGCACATCCCTCACTGATGTTAGTGGAGAGGATTGAGGCTACTTGATTACTGGGCCAGTGCAGGGGTGTCACAGACATCCATTCTGATAACATGGCAGTGGTTTGGTATGTGAACAAGAAAAGGTCGAGACCACTCATATCCTCTTTTTTAGGAGGCAGTGAGAGTTTGGGAATCATCTACTGCCTCTTTTCTCATTTTCCAGGTCAGGCAGGGTTTTTTTTTCCACAGATAGTGTCAGCTGTTATCTTCTAATATCACATGAGTGATCCCCTCAACCCATTGACAGCACAGATCCTTTTCATAGCTGGGGGGAAACCTGATGTAATGTCTTTGCTTCTTTGTCCACCTACAAATGCAGCAATTACTTGTATCTTATTCCTCCCTCATTACCATCTGCCAGGAATGCAGTTACCTAGAGGTGGCATTGAGATTTCTTTACACATTTCTCACATTTTCTTTTATATGGAAATTCCTCAAGAAGGGCAGAGTGAGCAAAACAAAGATTAGTTAGTCTAATAGCCTTCTTTTAATTGTGATAGGATTGGTCCCCTCTTCTTTGGTCTCAAGTCTTGGACTGGCCTTTCCTGAGACCTTCCAAGTGCCACTTTCAGCTCATCCAGCTAGGCTCACCGTGGACTTTCTCTCCCCAAAGTTAGCCACATGGTTTTTGCAGTTCGAGTGATGCTTAGGGACCTAATTTCCTTATCCAAGGTCTCGATTCCTGGGTTCTGCTCAGAGACCTTCTCCTGAAAAAATTCATCAAAGTAAATGGGCTTGATTCCCTGCATGGGACACAACCAGAGGGGCAACCCCTTTATCAGCTCTAGTCCTTAGCATTTTGGAATATCTTTCATAGAGGTTTGTTTCAGCCAAGTTTTTTGCGACTAAAAATCTGTCTGGCAGTGATTTCTGATTTCCACCTTGCACCAGATTCTGTTTCTCTGTCCTCTCTTAAAGAATACAAAACTTTTTGAGAGTGACTTTTCTCTTGTGTGCTCCTTTCAAGTCTCCTGTTCTTCCATGGGAGCTTCCTCTGGAGAACCACTGTTTCCCATTGAACCAGCTTCTTCTGCACCTGAAGTTTCTTACTTGGAAGACTGTCATCTTAGGGGAAGTTATTTCAGCAGGAATGATTTTGGAATTGTAGACCCTGTGTGTTTAGCCATTTTTTGTCATTTTTCACTAAGACATGATATCGTTCCGTGACCGTTCTTTGCCATGACCAAAGTTGTTTCAGAATGTAATATAAATACGTTTTTTGATCTTCAAGTTTTCTTCCCAAATGATTTCAGTTGTAATGAATATGTATTGCATTGTATGGATGTCCACAAGCCACTTAGATTTTATTTCATAGTGCATAGTTCATAGGTTAGTACTAGCCTAACTGCTCTTGTGGGCTATTTTAATCTTAGCCAGTTACCCCATGTGAGCACTAAACCCTGCACCTTTTGCCTGTAAGGTAAACAACACCTTGACCATTATGCCAACCCATATTATGCAGATCATGTGGATAGATCCAAAACAACAAGGAAATAAATATGGCCAAAAACTAACAAAGATTATTTCCTCCTGGTTTTCTCAGTGCATTAGATTTCGCTACCGAAAGTATGGCAAGTCTTTTTACCCTAGGCTTCCAGCATTCCTTCTACTGGAAGCGTGGCCAGCACACAAGCCTTGCCGAATGGGCATCACTTGTCTTTGAAGGTAATGTAAGCTGGATGTCATCCCAGGTCAAGATCTACCTTTGGAATTGCCAAACTCTAGGGTATTAGTTTTTTTTATAAGCCACCCAAGAAGATAAGAGTGGGGCTCTGTCCTAGAAGTAACAAAGATGAAACTCCCACTGTCAAATGTAAAAGTTATGTACTTACCGTAACAAAGTATCTCTGCTTTCAGTGTCATCTTTATCACCCTTCCTGACCTCCTGCTCCTGCCTAGGGGTGCACTGGACATTGCCCTGTTTGGAGCCTAATTTTTTGGTTTCTTTTTGTTTTTTCTTCTGGAGTCCCAGATATTGGCTTCTGAGATCCAGGGAAGGGAGCCTCTGATGCTGATGATTATTGTAAATTAGGATGAGCTAAGGTAGTGTGGTATAATGTTATGGGCTAAGCTGACTAATTGTCTGTAGAGATGGAACTGAAAATGCAGATCTATCATTACAGTAGGTCTGTAACTTTCAATCCAGTATTATCTTTTCCATCCTTCTCAACCTATGGGTTATCGGATCTGATTCAGATCCGACTCCGGCACTCTTAGAATCTTCAGTCCAGGAGCTCCACCTCCTTTACCATAACTGTCTCTGCCTGATCTCATTTGTTACCATCTAGTTTAGATCATAGTCCATTTGTTACCATCAAGTTTAGATCATAGTCCTGAGAGCTCCACCATCAGTGTATCCTTTTTTGGATATTTTTTTCTCAAAATTTGTATGCTTGTTTGCTGTGCTTCCTCTATCCTTGTAGTATAGTGTTTTTTGCTGTTGTTAGGTTCTAGGTGTTTCATTCTTTCTTTAAAAAAAAGAAAGTTTGTTCTCTGTTATACTAATAGTGTGTATTAGGTTAGGGTTACTTTTTCACGTAGTCAGTAATACCTTCTTATTTTTTCTAGTGATAAAATAGTAGCAGTATTTTTTAACTTTTCCCAGAAACATGAGGTTGAAATTTTGTGACTGATTTTGTGATTGATGCGTTTGTTGTGCTGTGTTGTTTTTTTTGCTCACACTAGATATATGGAAATGTTTTGGGGTTTAAAAAATGTGCTTCTTGTGGGCACAAATTGCCCCCACAAAACATCCATGACAAGTACATATACTCTTTGGGTGCAGCGCACTTATAGATAAAATGTCAGGCCTGCACCACTTTTGGTACCAGAGTCCTTAATGAAAGAAAGGCGAAAGTCTCCAGGCTGCTTGCATCCTGGGCCCCCCTACCTGTTCTGTGTCTCTTTCACCCCTCCACCCAGAGAGATGTATGGGAAGAGTGGAAGAGGAAGCACTTAGATTCCCAGAGGAATCCCTTACAAGGTAAACTGATCTCGATGAAGGGGAGGGCTCCCCCAAATCTCCCCATGAAGATGCCTCTTTTGGTGATCTACTTGAATTGTTGAAACAATGTGGGGGTGGATCACCGAAGCCCCTTCCCAGGAAGATTCACTTTTTCTGGAGGCCTTCGGTTATGGCCCATCCACGTCCTGTGGGGGTTCCCCCTCTGGACATCCTGTTGGACTTGATGTCTCGCAGAGTTTGGAAAGAATCCAATCCCCAATAAACCTGAAAAAATGTTGGTACTTCCCAGAGACAGACCCCACTGGAGCAAGGGTCTGGCGGTGGGCACTGTTGTGATTTCAGCAACCATGAAAAAGGACATTTCCAAGGAAAGTCCATCTGTCCAACAGAGAATCACGGGCATTGGAATGTTTGGGAAAGCGTCCATTTGACAAGGCTTGAAGTGTTAAAGGTTATTAAAACTTGCCAGCCTCCAGATGTTCAAAAGACCCTGAATGCTCTGTTGTCTATAGCGCAGTCTATATCTATCATTTGCACTTGGCTGCTCTTCAACCCAGCTGATGGAAGATTTTACATGGCAGGCACTAGTATTCCGTCCACATTCATGTCTGAATGCTGTTGTACAAGTAAAACAGTAAAAGAGGCATATGCTTATGATTATAATTTCATTAGCAATTTCCCGGAAATCCTACATTGCTTACTCTCCTTTCTATTGTGTTATTTTGTCTTTATTATTGTCCTTGTATAGAGAATCCTGTATTTCTGATAGACTGTGTACTCTGGTATGTTTGCATTACATTTGTACTTCTTTGTGTACCATATTTCTCTTACAGCCAAATTATTGAGACATTGTTCTGGTCTGAAAACCACTAGTTCGGGCAACTATTCCCACACTGTTGGAACTAATGCACGTTTGGCTTCCTTTTTTTTTCTTTTGTATTGCCCATTTTTCTTTTATCCATGGCAGTAGCATTGTTGCTGTTTGAATATTTTGCTCAGTTAAACTTTTGATAACTATGTGCTATGATCATTTGACATTTTCATGCAGTGGCATGAAGATTCATAGAAACCATGATAAAATATGAATAGATTATGTCAATGCATTCAGAACAGTAATATGCAATGTAATGTGGCAACAGTATTGTTAGTGATTTTCTCTTGATCTTTTCCCTTCCATCCTTGGAGCTAACATCACTCACTGCTCTGATTTTCTGAGGTGTTTGCTTGTGTGTGTGTGTGTGTGTGTGTGTGTGTGTGTGTGTGTGTGTGTACCCACAGATGCATGTCTGTATTTTTCAGTAAATGTAGTAATACAGTTATTTTATGTCGGTTTCCCCTTAGACATGCAGCACTCCATCCTCAGTTGGATCTACCTCGAGCACCTCAACAACTGGGACCACAGCGGCATCAGCTGCAGAAACTCCAGCACCCTTAAACAACACAAGTGCTTCTTTGAACTCTGGGAAACTTGGAGCTTCAGCATCTCATCTGACAAATCCTTTGCTTGGGACGGGTGTGCTGAGTATGTAAAGTTTGCTGTAACTGCATGACATCAATAACAATTTGTATTTTTTTTTAAGTACTGTGAGTGCCCTCCTGGTCTCTTCTTAAATGTTTGCATCAGGAGAAAGGCCTGTCAGCCAACATCAGAAAAAAAGGATTTGTAATACATTTCCCAATGAAATGTTTCTTAAATTGAAGTAGGCTTGCAGTGGAGGAGTTAGTCCAATTCTTATAGGCACGTTTTTACTTCTTTTTGTAATCCATGTGTTGTTTGATAACGTGAGACACTCTTTTTGCATGCACTCTGTGGCTGGTTGCATATTGATACAGTGTGGCTTTTTTGGTTTCACAACAGTCGCCCTGACAGGTAACCATTTGAAATCTTGGGACTCACTAGAGGGAGTCCCAAAACATGCCGACTGAATGACGGAAAGAAAGAAAGGACTAACATATACTAAGTCCAAGATGCCATTTGTCCGAATATTCCCTTTTCTCTGAGGTATGGCAATCACAGAGTTGCCATGTATAACTTTAAGGTAGGTGGGGAGATTGCTGTCCGCATTGGGCTTGTGAGATATGGCTTGAGGCAGACAAGTCTTACGGATAAATGATCGTCTTGAGGAACAACTGGTTGCTTTGGAGGATACTACTTGAAGAAGAGATTTGAAACTGATTGGCATGTTGGAGGTTGAGGAAGGCTTGGACTGTGTATGGCTTGTGAAAGCTAAACTAGCCATCTAGACTGCTTTTTTAGGCGATCTCTGTGAACAGAGAACATTTGTTGATTGCCATGACTTGCTGAATAGCCTACCTGGAAGCCTAATGTTATTGCTGTGCAGTTTATTTGTTGTGTGAATATCGTAAAGAGCAAGTGTAAATCTGACAGCCTGAGAAAAAGTGAGCAGCTGATGGTTTTCCAGTGTAAGTGGATCATGATTTTTCCGAAACTACCTTGTTGCAGAGGTGCCAGTTTGCAGAGATTATTAAGGAGTGAAATCAATGCATAATTAAGTGTAAACTGTCATTGTCTGTTGTACCTAAAGTGTTTTTTTCCACTGGGTATACAATTTTTTATAAATTCTTAAAAAGCTGTGGATTTGTTATGAGATCAACTCCATGCAGTGGACAGTAAGACTGAGCAACATAAAAATTAAGTATTTAGAAGACCTGTTACATGATCAAGCTCAGGGAAAGGAAGAAGCAGGAGTGCATGATTTCCATTTTCTTCTGAGACTATACAATGATATGCTAAACTGAGTTTCCCTAATAGTTTGCCAGATTTAAATTTTAAGGTAATTTAAATGTTATTGCAATTCTGAATGGTGCTTCAGTTTTGGGAAGTTAATTGCAAAAACAAAGATGATGGTCGTTGAGATGGAGGCTGATATGCTGCCTTAAATGTTTACTGCGTGGATTCTTAGTGAGTTAAGATTATAGATACCTAAGTGGACATTAACACTGAGATGGACATTACACTGTTTTTGTTTGGTTGGTTGGTTTTGATTTTGTGGTGAAGATACTCAAGAGGATACGAACCTGGTGGGTGACAGATGCATCAGTGGAAGCTGCAGTTATTGAAGTGGATATTATACTTGTTTACTATTTAAACTTCCTTTTCCTTTTTTTTCCGTGACAGAATGATTGTGAATACTTTGGTAGACATTAAATATGGAAGGGGCTGAAAGATAAAGCCTTTATAAATCTTCTTCTTTCGGCTGCTCCCGTTAGGGGTCGCCACAGTGGATCATCTGTTTCCATTTCTTCCTGTCCTCTGCATCTTGCTCTGTCACATAAATAATCAAGTTTAATTTATTGTGAACATGAAACTTTATTACTAATTGTTAGTTTTATTTATGTATGTCATTATGAGGGTTATTTAACAGTTGGACCTATTTGATTTCAGTGTGTACAGGGAGGATGAGTATGTGATGTGGTAGTGTTTTATCATGTAATCTCTGCTCATGAGTATAGTTTCTTTTAAGGAAGAATCCATTATGTTTAGTTGTAGGTAGTAGTTTGACATCCCATAATGGTTCAGTAGGTACATGTGAATATCTCAATGAGATCAGGCTAGTACTGGAACTATACAATATGTTTTGAAGAGTGAATGATATTTTTTAACTTGTACTTTGTGTAAAATAAGATATGTAGATCAGTTTGTATGTATATGAGAAAGCATTGCATTTGATTGACGTGACTTTAGACCCCATTCACATGAGAGTTTTATACTGACAGTTATGTATGAATGTGTTGATGAAAGTAATATGGTTAATGGTTAATGGTCTGTACAGTACTTAATGCAGAATGAATGGTGTCTATAATCAGGGCTTCTTATGTATTCTATGGTATAGCCAAGTCATTTTGGAAGTAAGAAATTGTCTATGTGAAAGTTTTCTATAATGGTAATTTCCTAGAATTTATGATGACATGTACCCTTTAGAAACCAAGGTTCACAACATTTTAGAGATACTGTTTGCATGAGTCTTTCATATTGACAGTTATAGTTATGTGTGAGTAATTTGATGAATTTATAGGGGATAAGAGATTGCACCGTATTGTTTGCAGTATGAGTTGTACCTGTAATTATGACGACTCTGCATGTGTATTAGGCCATAATTGGACTATATGTAAAGTGATATATCACATATTAAGTCTAATAGAAAGTAGAGCTTGCTATTATGTTGGCTTATTAATTGACAGTTGAGTAGAATTTGTAGCAAGTTAATATGTCAACAAGCAGTACGGGTCCAGGTAAACTTTATAATACAGTTCTTTATTACTTGTAGGAAATGTATATATTTAAGTTAGATATATTAAAGGTTCAATGTGTTTAATTGGTTCTAAAATTAGTAATCTTGTTTAATTGTGTGGAGTATTCCCATGGTCTCAAATTTACTAGAAGGTCTTATAAGAAAAAATTATGTAAGTTAGACATTTTCAGCTGAGTATGACATTACATTTATAGATAAAAACCTTTGCTTCTTCAGTTTAAAGTAACTTATAAATCTTTTTAGAAGCAAACATTTTGTGTGCGTAGGTCATAGTAATGCTCCCCACATTTTTTCCTATTTTCCTTGGTTTATAATTACATTTTAGAGAAAGTGAATGCAGATATTGTGTTTGGCCTGGTAGATAATCACCTCTCAAGATGGGGTTAGTTACATTTGTCTTATATGTTTAACAGTCAAAATATGACTGTAAGCAGAAGCAAGGTGCCTGTTTATGCAAGCAGCAACACGCAGAATTTGGGAACAGACTCAGAAGTGGGTAGAGTTGGATGTGGGGATTGGATGAAGTTACTGATGAAACTATTCTGGAGAGGGTTTGGAAAAACTCACTGTCTGAGAGAGCTCTGGTGGGGGTCAAGAGCCTTGGAAGTATCTTGGGTTAAGTATATATTTTTGTGTTTCATTTTTCACTATCGTTTTTATGACCTCTGACACATCTGTCTCGGACAAGGCTGGGGGAGCTACTTGGAGTGACATTGTGAAGATTTTTTAAGTGTTAGTTAGGGATGGATGCTTCGATTGTATGTTTTTTTTGTTTGTCTACTGCTGGTTGCGTGGATGAAGTGCTGAGGTACTCTTGATGAGACTCCTAAGGCTGATCTCGTTCCTTTCATTCTGATAGAATTGGAAGAGATGTTTGTACACGTAGTACCCCTGTGTTTCTATAAGGCAGTTGCCTTTTTCAAAGTTGCATGTTTTGTTGTGTTCAGTGAAGTAGCTTGGTTATTGGTAAAAGTATTGGAGTGCTTTTTTCTGTCTGGTATATTAATGTATGATAGATGATTTGGAAAACTGCCCTAGTGAAAAAGTTTCTGAATTTTAATTTTTATTGCAGGTTATGGAACTAAGAGTTGGCTTGTAAATCATTTCCTGGCTGGGTCAGGTTGGGGAGTGCTTTGGGTATGGGCGATGATAATTTGGAGACACTTAAACATAAGCTTTCATCCCATATACAGTATGGTGGTGGGTCTGATGTTTATATTTTGAGTAAGACATGATGGAAGGCTTAGTTATTTTATTATTGTCATAGCTGGGAATAACTTATCTTTTTCCATGTAGTTAGCATGTTGGTGTATAGTGTTTTTTTATCAAATGTTTATAAGATCTCTTTAAGGTGATGCAGGCAGTGATTGTGAGAGTCTTGGCATGGTTAGTCTTCAGCAGCAGCACATTTTTATGACTGCAGCTTTAACTGTGACTGATATTTTGGGGAGCCTTTCAAACTTTGCCCTTCTTTCAGTAGATTAGAGGTCCTGACACTGTTCAGGTGTGTTTACTTTGCATTTGATAAAACAAGGTGTAGTAATAAAGTTAATGCTTAGTTAAGGTATTGTTTCAAGCTGGAATTTATTTGGTGAATCCACAGGGCTTCAGACGTAAGGTGAATTAACCACTGGCAGTAGTGGCTGTGTGAAACTGAAAATGACAAACAAAGGCTAGTTACTGAGTTTTATTTAAAGAAAAAGGAGAAAGCTTTATAGTTTTCATCCACTTTTTAAATTTGGGTTGTATTTCTGTTAGCTAACAGAACAACCTTGATTGCTATTGTCTTGCCTGCTCTTTCTAAGGCAATAGAAGTTGATGATAGTGTTTATTTTTTATTGATTGAACCGTCTGTACATTTGCTATCTGCAGGCATTGGTTTTGATGTTATTTCTTCATGCTTCTTCTCTCGCATAAAATAGGCATTTGAAGCTGTTGTGTTACAAATTATTTTATTCATTATTGAGTTTAGGCATTTTATTACCCATATATTATCTTGGTAAATACTGAAAAGGGTTTTGTTTCAATAGTGTTCAGTATTGTAAAGTGTGTAATGCAACCCGCGGTGGTGGTGCTGCGGTAGCGTTGTCGCCTCACAGTAAGACGCTGTCTGGTTCGATTCTCAGCTAGAGTGTCTTCTGCGTGGAGACATGTGTGAATGGGCGTACCTTCGTTGAAGGTTGTGCGTCAGGGCTGGTAACTCTGCATGTAAAAATCAACTACCAATCATTAGCGGACCGGAGTTCCGCTGTGGCGACCCCTAACCGGGAAAAGCCGAAAGACGCGACAACAACAACATTGTAACGTGTAATACAGAGCCCTGTATTATATTAAATGGCCTGAAATCATGACAGAATGCATCTTCCTGATAACATGGTATAAGGTACCCAATTAGGCAATATCTGGTTTCATCAAAACCAAGATTATCTTTTGTGGTGCTTTCAGAAGAGAGCATTGAAGAGCATGGGAGCTTCTATCTCAGGTGAGATAAACATTGCTCTATTTGGTCCTAAAAAATACTGACATCCCTTCCATGAGTGCTGTCAGTTTGACAAAAGTTAGAGCATAACCAGTTCATGTTTCTCCACAGATTTTCGTTGTAGGAGTGAGCTTTTCTCTCCAGGCCTCTGCTAAAAATTGTTTTTTTTTTGGACAAACCCAGTAAAAAAGCAAAATAAAAATAAAAAAAATAAAATAAAATAGTATTCAGATTGAATGGGGCCCTTTTGAAATATAATTGTCATTGTTATTGCAGATTTAAGTACTGTTCATTATGTTTCAGTGTAAAAATGGAGGAATGATCAAGGAAATGTTTGATTTTTTTTTCCTTAACTATTATTCCTTCTATTAAATTTACTCAGCTAGCAGCTTCAGTATCTTTTTGTGATGATTTGGGCCTGAGAACAACTCTATAATTAAAATTTTGGGAAATTTTCTTTAATAAAAATAGGTACTTTATGAGGAACCATTATCCTGGGCATAATGGCAGGAGAATTTTTGCTTTTTGGGTTAAGTAGTTTGGTTGATTTATTTTACAGGAATATGAGGACAAGTACCAGCAGTCATTTATGTAAAGAATGGAATTTTTTATTGCAGTGTTTGAACTTTAATTAACAAATGTAATGAGCTACAGTACTGTAAGCATGCCATTTTGATTGTAGTGACTGAAACTTGATATAGCCCAAATGGACCACCTATTGAGTTTTTGGATTGTCAGGGTTATCGATTTTAGGAAACATCATAATGGTAGAGTTGTTTTAATTGATGTCTTCTTGGATGTACAGTCTTTCATATTTTTCAGCAGTGAAGTTATAAGAGTTATATTACATCTTTATGGAGATATTTTAAGGTTGTGGGTTTCTTTTAAAGCTCCAGTTTAAATGCATATGAAACTGAATATTTATTACTTAGGTTGTTGTTAGTGATTGAGGATGTTGATCTAATATTAGGTGATTTTCCTTCTCCATTTACTTTTTGGACTGTATTCATTTCTCTAAGGTAATGAGAAAAATATATCCTTAGAAAGCCTTATAAATGGAAGTATAGTACAGTCCCTCTTATCCGTCCTCTCTTTAACTGGCCATCAAATTTCTGCTGTAGCCCTAGCAAAAGACAACAGAGAACAACACTTCCATCTCCTGTGGGTTAGAGTGACAGACATTTAAGTTCTAGACTTCATATTCATTAGAAAATGCATACTAACGCAAATCCTGTTATTCTAACCGATTTATAACCTATAAATGCTATTTTGTATGCTTTCTCTGATTAACCAGCGTTTCGTTTATCCAGCCTAAGGTCTGGTCCCAGCGAGACCGGATAAAGAGGGAGTCTACTGTAATACACAAAATGATTTATATGCAGCTAGGGTTTATAACTCACCAAGTAATATTTCAAGAAACATTGATGTCTGTGTAAACGACTGTTACTATCCCAATACAAGTGTGTGTATGTGTGTGTGTGTGTGTGTGTGTGTGTGTGTGTATATATATATATATATATATATATATATATATATATATATATATATATATGTATGTGTGTATATATATATATATATATATATATATATATATAGTGTTTTCAGCAATACAAGGACTTTATATACTAAGTCATGGAAATGTTATTGTGCAGATTACAGCAATTAACTTATTCCCTGCTATTGCTGTTTGAAGACATGCCCAAGAGGACATGTAGGGTATGCAGTCTTACTTCAGTAATAAAGTCACTGCACTATTAGGTAGGTTGGTTCTTTTAGGCAGTAATAGATCATCTTTTATGACAAACCCCTTTGATGGTCTTTCTCAAATCACAAGTTGTAAGCTAGGAAGAGAAGATTATGGAAAATATATAGGGGTTATCCAGCCGCAGACCTGAAGAAGTGGCTTAAAGGAGATCTGCACGCACAGACTAAAAAAAAACTTGTTTATTTCATCATGTCTTGGTAATGCAAGTGTAAACTATCACATTATTGATAGTAATCACCATTGATTACCTGATAAGTTATGAGGGACAGGTCAAAAGTAAAATCAAAAAAATCATGAGCATTCTGCAAAATCAGGGGCATTTGACATGTATTTTAATTCAATATAATTACAAGATCAGATACCCCATCAGCTCAGAAATGTTTAAGAATGTTTCTGAGACAAATGACCTCCTAATAAGTGGTGGTGTAACAAGTTTCAGAGCCCCTTGTAATGTAGATAACATGGATTCCTATGCAGAGGTGTACAGCAATGCACTGTAAAACAACTTAAGCAGTTGTAAGCTCAAGGAAAGCCGAACTCCTGCCCCCATTATTTGTCCCTCTGGTTAGACCACTGATTGAATAGAGTGCTATTCTTTGCTTTTATTCAGTAACAAATGTTAATAAACTGCACTTATTGTGCAGTCTGTAAGCTCAAAGAAAGCCAAACTCCTGCCTCCATTATTTGTCCCTCTGGTAAGACCATTGATTGAGTAGAGAGCTATTCTATGTTAATAAACTGAAAAAAAAATTCAAAGGTGGTGTACTAAAATGATTCAGGGATTAAGTCACTTGCCTTATTGCGACTGGCAACATAAATTGAATGTTTATTTTTTATAGATTTTATAAGAATTATCTTATTAAGGTTTTTACATGAAGAAAGGTTTGTTGCTAAATTGATTTTAGTGTTTTTTGATTTACAGCCTCCACACAGATAATAATGACTAACATTTAAATGTGGAAGTACCTTCTACAATCCAAAAGACCAGATATTTTTATATTAGAACTTCCAAAGAGTGGAATAGGCTGCCTTTTAAAGTTAAATAAGTTTATTTATTTAAGTAGTTTTTAAAGCTAAATTAGACAGTTTTGGGGGTATACATACATTTAAATTTTACATCTGATAATGTAAATCTTTATTCATTCCTTACTGTTAGCACTTCAGTTCCGTCCTTGGAACCGACACGGCTGTTACCAAGCTCGTGCCAGCCAAAAACTGTCAGCTAAGACCTACCCATAATGCCCCTCTCATAGTCTCTCCAGATCTCGTTTGTCACGTTCCTTGTCAGACATGCCAAGCCTTCTCTCTCAAGCTAAGTGTAGCGTTTTTTGTGATAATTTCTATCAACACCTTTTTTAGTCAGTTTTCACTAAATTTCATCTTTTCGTCTATAAACTCATATACTTTTTCTATATCCTACCCACTACCTTTGGTAGTTACTTTTATACCATCGTTGGTACTGTCCCTCTCCCCTACCTTTGGTAGGCCTTTTCCTACCACACGTGGTATTTTAAGTATCATTGTTGGTACTCCTCACTTTTCTATCTGCTTATAAAAAAAAAAAAACTCTTCTCAATAATCTTACTGTTGTTTTTGGTTGTTTAACTTGTTGCTTAGGACTAGTGTGGTTTTTCATTATGTCTGAAAATGCTAAATTGGGATTTAAATAGTGTGATAAGTGCGGGCGTAAGATGCCCAACTCAGATGGTCACACTTGGAGCGTTTATTGTTTGGGCGTTGACCACATCAATGCTTCGTGTGATATTTGTTCCAGCTTCAGAAACCGGACTTTAGCTGAGCGTAAGAACAAGCTGATTCTGAAGGGTATGATGGAAACTCCCTTCTTGGAGGCTCTTTCTGGGATGGAGGTTTCACCACCTCCTAAGACTAAGAAACATAAAGAGAAACGGAGTCACTCAGTTCCTACATCTCCATCCTCCTCAGAACCGAGTCGACATAGTGCTTCTCCAGCGCCTTCGGTGCAGACAACTTCTGCAACAGGCTCTATGTCTTCCCTCTCGGTGCCACCCTTAATTTTGACTCCAACCACTATACCAGCTTCGGCACCATCCTTGGTGCCGACCTTGGTCTTGACACAGGCTCTGACTACTTTACCTGCATTGGCTCCATCCCTGACCACTGTGCCAACTTCTTATATGACTCCACAGACACTGACACCATTGGTTCCGAAGGTCGAACACCTTCCCAGAACCAGATATTCTCCCACTTATGACCCCTTTTGGAACACCAGTTTAGTCCTTTTCTCAAGAGACCTGACTCTCCTTCGGCAGCCTCCTTCAGATCCACCAGGAGTCTTTCAGAACAAGATGTAGTGAGGGTTGTGGACCAGCTTTCCTTCCCTCTTGGAATGGAAGCTTTCATGGCATGTTTACCTGTATATCCTCCTCCGGCCTCTTCCCAGGCCCCGGAGACTTTGGTACCAGTGACCACCCTGGTGCATTCTGTCTCGTTTCTGACAGCAGAGGTTCCCCTGTCTACACCGATTACTCTTGGTGCTACGGCCCCATTGGAACTGGGGCACTCTCAGAGCAGTGATTGGGCTGTTGGCACCATGGCTCCTAGTTTGGCTCCTATTTTTTTCATTGGCGTCATCTATGGCCATGGCTCCCCTGGCAGTTACCAGTCCTCTTGGAGCTCCTCACATGGAGGCGGGCTCCTCAGGGCAGGGTGTGACCCCGATTCCAAGGTTGTCCTTCTCGGTTTTGGGCTCCCCTCCCTCCTCGGATGGGCCTGCTTTCCAGGTGATGGAGAGGGTCCTTGTCTCAACAGGCTTGCAGGTGGCACCACTGGCATCGACACCAGAACCCCCCTCTAGCATGCAGCTGTCCCAAACCCCCTACTGTGGGATCCCGAACACGGGAGCTGCAAGACCTTCCCTTGAAGGGAATCCTTTCTCCGGAGTCCTCCTCAGAAGATCCCACTGGGGAGCCACCCCAGAAGAAATGGTGCAAGAGGAAGCACCTTGATTCCCCAGAGGAATCCATCTCTGAGAACACCGATTGTGATGAGAGAGAAGGGTCCCCACGGTTTCCCCTGGAAGACATCTCTTTTGGAGACATTCTCGAGAACCTCAAGCAGAGGGGAGACTGGAAGTCCTGTAACCCTTCGGAGGAATCTGTGTTCTTGCAGGCCTTCTGTGCTTGGCCATCTACTTCCTGGGTGACCCCACCTGAGGATGAGCTTGTTAAACTGATAGTGCTGCGTGATTGGAAGGTCCTGGACAAGATAAAACCTGTCCCCCGGAGGCCAGACAAAATTTTATCCACCCCTGAAGACCAGCCCATTTGGTCCAAGCAGTTAGTAATTGATTCCATGGTCATGGCGGCAGCCAGCAAGAGGGAACTGGCAGAAGATAGTTTCACTGTTCATCCCCCGAACAGGGAGTCTCGGGCTATGGACAAACTGGGGAAGCGGACCTATGCTTCAGCGACCTTTGCCATCCGATCGCTGAACTATCTGGCACACTTTTCTCACCTCCAAAGAGACCTAATCTCAGAAATGTCTGCCTCTTTGGTGGGGGTATTGCCTGACAAGGTGCATGGCACTGTCGCCTCTCAGCTGGCTACCCTGGAATCTATCTCAAACTCCTCGATGCACTTGATCTCTCACATCACTGAGGGGGCAGCTCGATCAGCCGCATCAGGCATCGCCATGAGACAGCATGCTTGGATGCATTTGTGTGATTTCACGGACCCCTTTAAATCTTCCTTTGTCAATGCGCCTGTTGACTAATCTTCCCTTTTTGGTGAGAAAGACGGAAAGACCTTGTCTACTGTGGGCATACGTTTTTCCACCCCCCCGAGAGATTCTATTCCAGGAACCAGAGGGGAGGAAAATTGTGGTTCAAGAAGTCCCAAGGATCTTTTCGTGACACTCATGGTGAGCAATCCCTCCGGGGCAGAGGGGGCAACTCATCCCGGAAGTCTCCCCTCTCGGGGCAGAGGGGGGTCTGTGCAACCAGGGTGCTAGAGATTCCTTCTCCGGCCGACCCTACCAGTGCTCCTGAACAGCGGCCCAATTGCTTTCCTCTGGAAGCAGTCAGTCGATTTTTCCTGCACCTACAGGCCTGACAACTCATATCAACAGATGCATGGGTGCAGAGAATAATATCCAGAGGCTATCATATTCCATTCGATCTTACTCCCAGATCCGTCAAACGAATCCCCAATGTTCCACCCAGTCAGAGATAGGTAGCAGCCTTAGAAATCGAAAAGCTGCTAAGAAAAAGAGTCATCTAGCCAGTCCCACCAGACCAGAGAGGATCCGGGTTTTACTTGAGGTTCTTTTTAGTGCCAAAAAAGACAGGGGACTGGAGACCAATCCTGGATCTCAGCTTACTAAACAAATTCATAAAGCCTCAAAAATTCCAGATGGTCATGGTACAGTCCATCCTCCCCTTTCTAGGGAAGGGCAACAGAATGTGCTCTGTAGACCTCCAGGACTTGTATTACCACATAAAGATGGACAAATGTTCCCAGAGATTTCTCTGCTTCCGGCTGGGAGCCAATCACTACCAGTTCAGGTTACTGCCCTTTGGTCTCTCGACAGCCCCCAGAGTGTTCACCAAATGTATGGCAGTTGTAGTAGCTCATCTCTGACTACAAGGATTCCAGGTGTTTCCATATTTAGACAATTGGCTCCTTACCGCCACAACCAGGAATCTTCTCATTCACAGCCTCTCTTACACTCAAGGCCTTGCTCTTTGCTTAGGTATCATGATCAACATGGAAAAATCTCAAATGTCCCCAACAAAAGCACTGGAATTTATGGGAGAGATCTTTGACACAACATCATGTCAAGCTTCCCTTCCTCCTCACAGGCTCTCAAAAATAAGAAGCCAGATTCAAGTCCTCCTCCCACAGACATTTGTACCAGCACACCTTGTACTTACAGCTATTAGGATCTATGGCAGCAACCATTACCTTAGTTTCACTGGTGAGGTTGCACATGAGACTAGTACAGTGGCTCCTTTCACCACAATGGTCAATCTTAACCCATCCACTCAACCACATGATACGCCTTACAAACCTTTGCAAGAAAGAAATGCTTTGGTGGATGAAGCCAGAATCAAATCTTTGATGTCGACCGTTCTGCCTTCCCCAGCCCAGGGCCACGGTGACCACAGATGCTTCCCTGCTTGGGAGGGGGGGGGGGCATTTCCAGGGAGAGACAGTCCAGGGCACCTGGTTCCCCATGGAGGCCAATTTGCACATAAATGTCCTGGAATTGAGGGCAGTTCTCTTAGCATTCCACATATCCCTTCCTTTCTGGACCGCTGCAATTCAATCGGACAACATGTCATTCATCTGGTATGTCAACAAACAAGGTAGAACCAGGTCTTACCCCCTGTGTCGGGAGGCCATCAGAATTTGGCACTGGGTAATGGCTTCCAACCACTTTCTTATAGCAATGCACATTCCCGGGAGTTCCATCCTTATTGTGGACAATCTGAGCAGGAACATTCTGATGCCTCACGAGTGGTCCTTCAGTCCTATAATAGCGGATCAGATCTTCCGCCTTTGGGGCAGGCCTTGCTGCGTCCTGTTTGCTTCCCCCCAAACAACAAATACAAAAGCTACTTTGGCCTAATTCCCCTCTCAGGGGGAGTCACTGAGGGATGCTCTGACACACAATTGGTCCCCGGGTCTGTTGTATGCCTTTCCCCACATCTCGAAATTTCTCCAGAAAGCTCAAAGGTTGAGAAGCAAAGTGATCCTCATTGCCCCTTATTGACCCCGTCAAGTCTGGTTCCCATTCCTATGGCCTCATCTGATTCACAGCCTGTGGATCCTGGATCAATCCCAAGGTCTGCTATCTCACCCTCAGGGACTGATTCATCCCAATCTCCACAGCCTCAAGCTCACAGCTTGGTTTCTCCACTTCCGATGATTGCCAGGCTACCTGATATTTCATCTCCTGTTCGTGAGAGTCTTCTGGCTTCACACAAACCTTCCACCATGAAAATTTATTCTAGTAAGTGGGCTAGGTTCTCTACATTGGCCAAAGATCATGACATAGGCCCCTTCTCCATGCCTATTCAGAAGATCCTACAATACCTGACTACCCTATTACATGCAGGATCTTCAGCATCAACAATCACTGTGCGTTTAGCGGCTATTGCAAATTTTCACAATGGATTTGATAATGCTTCTGTTATGTCACACCGACTGTGCAAAACCTTCTTGAAAGGAGTATTACATCTTAAACCTCCTGTCAAGCCTCCTATAGAGCCTTGGGGCTTGACATTGGTGCTTCAGTCGTTAGAAAACCCTCCTTTTGAACCTTCTAATTCATGTGATATGAAATTTTTGTCTTGGAAGACTCTACTTCTAGTTCCCTTTACCTCAGCGAGGAGTATCTGAGTTGCAGGCCTTGAGTGTCAAGAGACCTTACTTGAATTTTCATAGGGAAAGAGTGTCCCTACATACTGATCCTTCCTTTTTGCCCAAGGTCATTTCTGGGTTTTCAGTTAACCAATCTATTGACCTGCCGGTCTTCTTCCCTCACCATTCAAATAGATGGGAATATCTTTTACATACCCTCAATGTTCATAGGCAACTTCATTTCTACTTGGACAGAACTAAATCTTTCAGAAAAACGGATCAGTTGTTTGTGGCCTTTGCAGGACTCAGATTGGGTAGGCCTGTCTCCAAAATTACCTTATTGTCTTGGCTTAAAAACGCTATTACCTTCATCTACCATCAGAACAAAGTGTCTTTACCTTCCAGAATAAAGGCTCATTCGACTAGATCGATGGCTACTTCAGTAGCTTTTCATTCCAGAGCCTCTATGGATGATATCTGTGCAGCAGCCACTTGGGCAAGATCCCATACCTTTATCACTCATTACAAATTGGATTTGGCCTCCAGGGGACGAGCATCTTTTGGTTCTATGGTGCTCAGGTATATCCTTCCTTAGGGCCACCCAGGACTCAAGTAGCTGGGACTTGGTCCTAACAGTAATGAATGAATAAAGATTTACAACATCAGATAAAGAAGTTATGTCTTACCGTAACATTCCATCTGTGTTGTAGATCTTTATTCATTCATTACTTCCCGCCCTTCTTCCCCCTGCCTGGACTCCTGGTGGACTTTAGGATTTCCTTAGTTAAGGTATTTGCTCAGACAGAGCCTCTACTGTCTCTTTTATTATTTCTATACTATAGGGGTGGGCAAACTCGATCTGAAGAGACTATGAGAGCGGCATTATGGGTAGGTCTTAGCTGAGAGTTTATAGCTGGCGCGAGCTTGGTAACTGCCATGTCGGTTCCAAGGACAGAACTGAAGTCCTAACAGTAATGAATGAATAAAGATCTACAACACAAATGGAACGTTATGGTAAGATATAACTTTTTTTTTTGTGGCACAAACTCCTTCATGGCCCTTAATTGGGTATTGAGTCTGTTATCATCCATTGCACCGCTGGCGATTAAATGCTATTTTGACCTTTATTAGTATTATAAAAGAAAAAGGGTTTATTTACAGTTATTAAACTGATAAGATTCAGATAGCTACCCAAGACTGCTTTGTCTGATAAGTTTTTTCTGAATAATCAAAGATTTCATTTATCTCAGGATTATGCAGTAAACTGTGCATACAGGCATATTTCAGAAGACAAGATGATCAATTTCAACAATTGGCTTAAGTATTGGTGTCATTCAAAGGGGATCCAATGCCTGTCAGCCTGGGATGACATGCTCGACAAGCCACGATGCTTTGCTAGGGACGGCTTGCACCTGTCACCCCTGGGCTTTCGGATATTGGCAAAGGCTCTTGCTACCCCCATAGTGCCTTTTTTAGGCAAGGCTCAAAAGACAAACCCACCTCCATAGGTATCACAAGGGATAAGAAACTAAGAGTAATGCTACTCAACGCCAGAAGTCTAAACCTCAAGATGCATGCACTCGAAACTCTCCTTAGCATGGAGAATATCGATATCTGTGCAGTAACAGAAACCTGGTTCAAGGCTCGAGAGCACCCCAGCACTACCAGGTTATACCTCATACCATGCTTTTCAGCCCCAAAACTTGGACCGAACCACAAAAGGAGGGGGAGTATCAATATTCGTCAAAGATACCCACACCTCCAGGTTGGTGGCACAGCACGAAGCATCAGAGACTATCCATGTGCAACTAACAGTGGGTAAAACTGCCTTCCAGTTTATAGCCTGCTACAGACCACCCTCCCAAACCCAGGAACCCCACTCGGCCTTCCTGAGAACACTGGAAAATATGAAGGTCTCTCCAAACACCATTATATTGGGTGACTTCAACTACCCAAACCATAGACTGGGAGCATTACTCTAGGTCCAACACCCTAGCCCAAAGGTTCCTAGAATTTATAAACTCAAATGCTATGGAACAACTTGTTACCACTCCCACAAGAGGGGAAAACATACTGGACCTAATCATCACCAACATGGGGACTTTATGCTCCAGACCAGAAGTGTATCCCTCACTGGTAAGATCAGATCATAAACTAATCTCACTGGATATTCACATCCCGACCCAACCCCCTGCCCAGAAAACCACAGTGAAAAACTTCTCTAAAGCAAATTTCACACTCCTCAAAACCGAGGTGGAATCCTTCAAAGCCCCCGGGCCTGTGGAAAATACGGCCCAGACCGCAGAATCCTTTATAAACGCATTCTATGAACACCTTCAGGAATGCATGGATCATGCAATCCCAAATAAAACCAAGACCCAATCCTCCAAAGGCAGGCGTCCTGTCTGGTGGACCCCAGCCATAAACAAACTATACAATAGAAGGAGGAAGCTACTACATGATAGAGCAAAATCCCAAAAAGGGAAGGCATCTCTGATCAGTATTAGCAAAAAACTACGGGCACTCATAAAATCGTCTAAGGCCAGCTTCGACAGAAAAATTGCACAGGACACTAAGGATAATCACAAGGCTTTCTTTAGTTATGTTAGTAACCTGGGTGGGAATTCCCAGATATCCTCAGAATTAGTCCAAAATGACAAAAAATACACCGAACCCACAGACATTGCCAACATACTAGCTGACAGGTTCAGCGCAAACTTCCCCCCCCACCAAAGGGCAAATATCTATCCCAGCAGAGTGCTGCTCCTGACATCTCAGATGCTCAGGTAAGAGCCGCCCTCTCCAAAGCAAAAACACAGCATCAATGGGACCAGGCGGTGTCCCGGGCTGCGTCCTACATGAACTCCAAGAAGAGCTAAACCCAAACATAAAACTACTGTTCAATCTCAGCCTTACTACAGGATATGTACCCAAAGAGTGGCGTACAGCAACAGTGGTCCCTCTCCACAAAGGTGGTGCCTCAACGGATCCTGGAAACTATCGCCCCATAAGCCTGACTAGCTTGGTCTGCAAAGCTATGGAAAGGATCATCATGGACCTCATAAATAAAGATATTGGAGACCTACAGACACTGGATCCTACCCAGTTCGGCTTTGTTAAGGGCAGATCCTGCCTCTTAAACCTGGTCGATTTCTTTGAAACAGTCACCAAGGCCATTGCGAGGGAAGGTGGTCCACACAGCCTACCTGGACCTCGCAAAAGCCTTCGATACAGTACCCCACTCGGGCATTATAGATAAGCTCACCAGCTTAACGATAAACCCCTACGTCACTAGATGGGTTGCAAACTGGCTCAAGGACAGAACCCACATGGTTAGAATTGCTGGAGCCATGTCAGACTCCAAACCAGTTGCAAGTGGCATCCTACAAGGCTCAGTCCTGGGACCTCTCTTGTTCGGTATATATTTCTCGGAGGTACAGGCCAACACCGAAGGACTGTGGCTGACCAAGTTCGCAGATGACTGCAAACTGGGCACCATAATCGACTCTCCAGCCGACACCAGCATCCTCCAAAAGGGCCTCATAGAAACAGACAACTGGTGCCAGAGCCATGGCCTCAAGCTAAACGCCACAAAGTGTATAGTCATCCCCTTTGGCAAAAACAAAGTGCCCACAAATTACCACATAGGTGGTAATCCATTAAGTACAGAAGAAGTAATTAGGGACCTGGGGACCCAAGTTGATAGCAATCTCTCATTTGACAACCACGTGGCCAAAGTGGTTAGAAAAACATTTTATATAGCCCACCTAATCATGAAGGGATTCACATCTAGATCAGGGGAGGTCACTGTGCCTCTTTACTCATCCCTCATCAGGCCCATAATTGAGTACAATGCCCCTTTTGGGATGTACCTTACCAGACAACTGCAGCAACTGGAAAGACCCCAAAAGTACCTCACCAAGAGGATCAAAGGGCTCAGACAGATGCCATATGCTGCCCGGTTAAAGAAACTCCAGCTCTACTCAGTGGCATACCGCCTGCTCAGAGGCGATCTGTGCCTGACGTATAAAGCCATGTCCAACCCGGAATTAATGGACATGCTGCACCTCAGAAAATCCAAATCCCATCGAGCCACGCGTTCGAGAGACTTGAACCTCAGCACTGAAATAAATAGGACATGCTGGAGGGACAGATTCATAACCCAGAGGCTCCCTTCACTCTGGAATAAAATCCCAGTCCAGGTTAGGCAGAGTCCCTCATTGACTCTCTTCAAGAGGAATCTTGATGAGTGGATGGGAGATCGTAGGTTTACCCCGGGTATCACTTCTGTGTCACTGTTAGACAGAGGCACAGTATACTAACCTCGAAAAAGGGCATAGCAAAATTAATTTAAAATGGGTGGCGAAAGCCAAACACACTCTGGCTAGGCTTATAAATGCCCTAGGGAAGATAGCCTAGTATGAACCTATGAACCTATAAGTACTGCAACAGGATGAAGTAATTTTACTTGGGTGCAATTGGAAGGATGAAAGCTATGTTTTTTGTGTTTGTTTGTTTGTTTTTTTAAGGGCAGACAGACATTTAATTGGCTGTTAGTTAAGGTAAGTGAATCAGTGATTATGGTGTCTGGATTGTGTCATAGACTCATGACATACTGACTTATGATTTTATAGTAGTACATTTTTAGGCATAATGATTGGACTTGATAAGTAGATGTGGCTTTTTTATTAATGTGAGAAGTAACTGTGAAGTAAGCTCCATTTGAAAAAATGTTACGACTATTAGTAAAGTCATTAAGCATGAAGCATAAAAGATAAGGGTTCAGCTCCTTAAAGTGTGTGTCATCAGGATGTGTATAAATAACACTGAATGGTTCCTGTTAAGTAAACTGTATAAGAATATACATTTATTAAATGTTTGCATATACAGAGTTCAGTATTTTTATTGTGTTTTTCTTCTTTCTTGTAAATTACTTTTGCATATTATTTGCCGGATTCCGCAAAGGTAGTTGTGTTTAACATTATCTTGATGTTTTTGAGATGTACAATAAAGATGATTTTTAACACTGACATTGCTTCAAAAAGTAGCTGTGCAGCATATGCTGAAAAAGTTTTCCTTGTCTGTCAACCACTTACTGTTTCACTTTCTGAATGACATTATAGCATTCCTTTTTTTCTGTTGTCTCATGTTGAGTTCTGTGTAAGATGTTAAAGGAAAATAACATTTTGGAATTAAGGAGTGCAGCACTAAGCAGTCAGGAGCATAAAACTAGCTTAATGTTTCTGGAAGGCAGATTTTGCCTAGGCTTGACAAGTGGCCTTATTGGTGGGGGACCATTTATGAGAGGGAGGGAGGAAGGAAGGAGGAGGAGAGGAGTGAGTAGCAAGTGGCTGTCTCACCCACGTCTTGGAAAGGACATTGTATTGTTGCTGCAACCACAGAGGAGCCTGGGAAAGGGGAAACTGCAAGCATGAAGCAGTCTTTCATTGCTTTCTTTGTGAGATAATATACATTCCACAAGCTCTTGAAGCCACTGCACTGTAGCGTACTAGGAATGGTTCAGGAATTGTACTGTGGCATGTCTGGAAGTTGCACTGTTTACTGCTAGAGGGAATATGTAATCATATACAAGTTGTAGGCTAACCCCGTGAATTTGAGTCCATTGGTGGAGGTGGAACAAAAACAAACAAAAAAGAACCCAAGAATGTGAAGTGCTTGGAATTGGAGGGGGGGGGGGTTATGAAGGAAATTGATCATTCATTCAGATGAGGTGAAAAGCAGTCTGTTAGCAGTGTACTGTATGGCTAGAATAGTGATCTTGGTCTAGGTTCAGGTCACTTATGTTGGTAGTTGAAGCAGAGAATGATAATTCTTGCATGGACAGGAATTCTTTTGCTGTGCAGTTAATGAACTCTTGTACACTTTGATCCTTTCCACAGATATTGCAGGTCTTCCTGTATGGAACAGTGTCCCAAGAACTGCATTATCTCTGACGTTTTGCTAATTTTGTGGTTCCAGGTGAAACGATGGCACTGAACACTAATACTAGCAGCACATATCTCGAGGGACTACAATCCCTGCTGGGCACTAACCCACTGTTCCTGCAGAACCAGCAGCCTCTTCTTCCAGGACTGCAGGGCCCACTCGGGCTTCAGCTGTTCCAAGGTCAGACTCCATTCCCAGGCCAGTTAAACAACGCAGACCCTTTGGCCTGTCTCTTCCATAATCTCCAGGTAATAAGTGTTAATTATTTCCTTTTACTTTTGACCATTTTACTGCAGTGCAGTTTAAGAAAAACATGTTGTATAGCAGCTTTTCTTTTTTTGTCCCAGTTATTTGAACCAGACCTAAGAGATCTTAGCCTCTTGAGGAAGATGTCCTTTCAATCCTCATCAAGCTGTAGATTTGTTTTCGTGCTTTATTAGCCATAGGAAAATTATCAAACTGTACAGCTTATGAGATCACCTTTCTCTTCAACCTTTAGGTGTGATGCCTTGCATTGAGTATATAAGAAATAATGTCTTCTGACACATGCCTTTGTTGTGCTGTCAGTGGTTACCCTCATCCCAGAGATTCCTAGCTGAAACAAGTGAAACAATGGAAAGGACAGTGTATAACTGTAATGTGGTACATGGAGAGTGGTGATTATGCGCCAATATCTGGAAAAAGATAAATGTATTAAGAGCTTGTATAGCACAAGACATAATCTTAACAAATGGTAAGCACCCTGTTCTTCAGTTGTTAAGACTGGATGTCACTCTAGGCAGTTAAACCTGCCAGTACTGGCCAACAAGTTACAGTGGCAGAATAAGAAAACAGATTTGTTTCTGCCTACTATCTATGCTGATAATGTGTCCCTGACTTTTTTAACAAAACCTGCCTGTCTGACAGCTTTACAGCTTTGAAAGCCAACAAAACACTTGGCGATTATTTTTCTTTAACTAGTACTAGATGGAGTAGGTAAAGCTCCATGCACTACAACGAGTTATGATCAAGTCTCCAAACAAAGCCCTTTATTACTTGTTCTCGACATGGATGCCAACATTCACTTATTGAGCTTTGCTCCCGAGTTAAATTTCCTGGCATCCATGTCTTGACCACATAATATAAGCCAGTTATGATCAGCTATATTAAAGGCTTAATCATTTATTGGACTGCATGTCTTGAAATAGGTTTCTTGTTTTCTAGAGTGTCTTCCGAAATGCTTAATTTGAAAACAGTCTTATTTCAAAAAGCATTTATGGTAAATCACTGAATGCCAACGTGATCAAAGTAAAATATATAGAACACTACTAGTTGATTATCACACCTACCAAAATAAACTTGCACCAAATTCAAACCAAATGAATATTTAAAACACATTCAACTTGTACAAACACAGAAACAAAACAAGATAATAATACTAAAGGAATATCGCAACCCAAAGTAAAAAACAAAGTCTCCTAGCTAAAACAGCCTACAACATCTAAAAGCACTATTTCTACCTCCTGTAACAGCAAAGAACAATAAAAGTATAAATACTAAGAATATATTTTTGCATTGGAAGGAGGGGCCTTCCGGCAACTGAAAATGTACCAGCTCTGAGATCAAACAAACACAGGGAAAGGCAAAAGCTGCATTCCCTGATATTCAGCAGTTTTGTACTTAAGCATACCAACAAATTGAAAAAAAAAACCATCATTTTTACATTCCATTCACTCGCTTTGTCTCTTATCAGTTGCATCCAACTCCTAGAGTGAGCCTGTGTACAGCCACAGCTTCCCACAATGTTTACTCAGTAGTTATTGCAATTATTGCACTCCACCAGCTAAATTTACAATATACTATCAAGTACACCACAGCAAACTGCACAGATGTTCAATATCAAATTGTCAGTTCTACAACTTTAACTTTCTAGAAGCTAGTAATTCGATCAATAGAATTCAACAGATTTGAAAACAAAGTCATTTGACCATTTAAGTGTGATCCTTCAAAATGCATTTCCTCTGGCGTATCCAATGGCTTCCAACTTTTAATGTACTGTTAGTCATTCTTCAAGAGTGTGCCCTAGACCATGGATGTTCAGCCAGTGGGGTGATGTTGACTCTGAACATTTTTTTAATGCTGATGGTATTTCAGGCAACTCCAAAAACTTCAGAGCGCCCTAGCATGGATTGTATCATGCATACATATTTCTTCTCTGATTTTGAGTAAATATACTTGAATAGCTGTCACCCAATGATTAAATAATCTCTCTCTTGCTGCCCAGCTTGTGATTGTGACAAGTGCTGTACCACTGCATGTTTTGATGTGCATTTCTGACAGTGTATATAGAGTTGTGACTCATTCAGAAGTCGCCAGCATAAGGGATAATCAAAAAGGGGTAGACATCTTGAAAACTATGATTGTTTGGGAAAGGTGGTTGTGCAGAACGGAAGCATCATAGTGAGGTAGGAAGAATACTAGGTAAGCAGTCATGAAGACTATAAAATGTCTAGTCATGTGCACACACACAAAATTTAATTCCGTCTTTTCAGACACGTAGTAATACAGAGAAGATTTGTGTGCCTTGGCTAAAAAAGGACCACTGTAGGTGTTTTCTTTAATCTCATTGTTAAATGAATGAATAAACAAGTTAAAGTATGAATAAGAAAATTAAATATTCAGGCATCTAAGAGGTAAGCTACAGAGGATAAAAGAGGATGTCTTTCCCAATTTCATTGATGGGTTCTGAGGATAAGAGCTGCTGTTTGAAATGTTTAGCATTAGTACCCCAAAGTAACACAAAAAGTTAAAAAAATGCTGATAAACATATTTCCTTATTAATATAAATATATTTTGTTTCTATAGCTTAACCTTGGAACAGCTATTTCGATTTCTGACAAACCAGTGACCACGTCAGAGCTGCATGAAAATGCTAATCATACTCCCTCTCACAGTCCTTTAGTTGGTGGACAGCAAACTGAGCACGCCTACAGACATAACACGGCAGGGAGAAGTGACTCTTTCAGTGATGTGTCATGCACTTCAGCTTCAGATTTTACAAGTGATAGAACACAGGATCCAGCCTGTTCTCCTCAAGAGGATATCCATCAGCCTGGTCACTCTGTATGTGCCACTGCCACAGGTGCCTTATTCTGCTCTTTGTCCAGCCCTGCAGGTGCCTCTTATGGGAGGCACAGCACATCTCCAGCTGAGCAGAGCTGCAGTCAACAGACAAATATTAGCCCTAAATACACAAAGGAACTGAAAAGCTCCAAACTGTCAGAAGGAGGGCCCGACATGCAGCTGTGTTCCTCCAGAAACAGCCACAGAATGGTAGGAGATTCTGCACTGCTGACTGTGGGCCAATGTGTTGAAAGTAGCTTGAATCTAAATGAGCAGCCAGAACTCATCTTAAACCTTAGAACTGAACACGAGGCCCCACTCAAATGTTTGCCTTCAGCCATGTCAGCTAAAATGGAAACTGCCAAGAACCAAGGGGACAGCTACTTACATGTAAATGGACGAGTTGTAGATCAGAGTAGCAAAGAAGCTTCTGGTCTTCAGACGAATGCACTGCTGTCCAGCAATGTTTCTTGGCTGCCTCTGGACCATTGGTCTCCCCCGCAGCGACGAAATGGCGAGGTCACTGCGATGAACACTAAAAGCTCTTCTTTAGACTTTGACAGCCCAAGGAATACTTTGGAGAGCTTCAGGCCTCAAACTCTGCCAACAGAATCCAGAGTATCTGGAATGAGTGAATCTGAGGAGTCACTGTTACTGTCACAGAAACCAGTGGGGTGTCAGAGCCAGCAGAAGATAGGTGAAGGAAAGGTAAGGAGTAAACTAGTGTGGGTGTGGACTTGGAAACCTCAACCTCCAGATGGAGCTTTCCTAAGTTGTATGTATGAGACATAGTTTCTCAGTATTTTTATTGTAAAGTGATTTTTTTTGTTTTATAAAAACTTTTCAGCATATACTAAAGGTGTGTTTTAATGCATATTTTATCATTTCAGAATGTCGTTAGGCAGGAAGGACTTGTTTTGAAAGATGACATAACTGATCAATGCATACATACATTAAAGGGTATAAACTGATGAAATGCTTATCAAGATGGCATTAGTAAGTGGCAAATTTGTTTTGAGACTAGAAAGTTTCCTGACTGCTGCATCATCATCCTAGAAGTGATCACACAAGCTGCTAGTACAGCATGCCTAAATCAGGCCTTACTGCTTAAAACTGTAAGCAAGTTAGAAGTAAAAGAGCATAAAGAAAACTGGCAAGGAGAAAGCCTGAGAAATCTTCTTGGCTTTCCATCCTTCTGCTTCTTCTCAGGATTGTTGGTTACTGCAGGTTAAACATTGCACTTTAAATCAGTTAAATCAGCTCTAAGTGAAAGAATCTTGAGAGACTACTTCCTGAAGCCGTGTCTGAAATGTGGTCTGTATTGCAATTTGTTCACAGAATGTGTTCCAAGACTCTTGTTACTATGTAAAAAAAAAAATCTGGCCTTTTTAATTTTGGTACTTCTTTTTATGTCTGGCTTCTTTTGAAGACCTAAAATTGATGAGAAGTTTACAGGTCTGAGCATTTCAACAAGACAACATTCCTAAGCTTTAAATTGCTTTAAGGGGAAAAAAAAAGTTTTCTAGTATGCAGACATAATCAAAATATATTGTGCAAAAATATAAAGGTGGATATTATATCATTTAAGTCTCGTGCCCGTTTTTATTAGGTTTATATCTACAAACTCATATACTGTTGTGTGTCAGCAGTGCACTGTTCATTGCTGAAGCTTGTAATTTATTAACATAACGTTGACTTGGTCAGCTAGTGCTAATATTGTATTTATTGGCTGATTGAAGTTTTGATTAATTTATTGTTGATTACCCATTTTCAGAGAATACTCTGTCAGAAAAGCTCCATAACATAAAAATAAAACAAGCAGTGTAGTGGTGGCACAAAACATAAAAAAGACTAGCTTTCTAAGCACCTTTCTGATGAAGAAGAGCGCTTTTTCTGTTAAGATGAGGTCTCATTTCTGGGCTTGATAGTAGGCTGTGCTGTCTGGAAAGAACAGTGGCAAGCGATAAAACAGCTTTAAAACTTGTTAGATACATTGCTGTGCCCCAGTTATATACAAACATTTTGCCATATGAAGTGCCTTAACAGCTGTAAGGGCAGTTCGTTCTTCAGTGGAACACTGTTTCTAAAACGTTAAGCGCTTCCGTTACATGTAAGAACTTCATCAGATATAATTATACACAAAGAATGTTTAAAAACGTTAAAAAACACTGACACAAAACACTACCAGCCAATAAAAGCTAAGCCTATTAACCATAATCCTTAAAGCCACAGTACCACCTACAGGATGCACAGCTGAATATTTGACAAAGGAATTTGTTTTATGATAAAACGCCTATTATTTATATATATATATATATATATATATATATATATATATATATATATATATATATAAAATAAATACAAATTAATTGTAATAAAAACTTGTATAAAATGATAAAAAAATAATTATTACATCATATTTGACTTTTCATTTAACCCCAGAGGATGGGTGACGTTCAATTTTAACTGTCAAAATAACTCCCTGGACTCTAATTTTCGTACAAGTAAACCACCTCTAATCATAATTGGAACCTTCTTGTACCCTTGTAACAATCTCCATCCTCATTCCCACTCCTTCTCTTTATTACGCCTTTGTATTTCTGTCACTTCATCATATTTGTATGTAATGTAAATATTGCACATCTGTTCTCAGTTTGGTGCTGCCGTGTCCCCTCACAGTAAGACGTTGCCCTGTTCGATTCTCAGCTAGAGCGTCTTCTATGTGGAGACATGCGTGAATGGGCGTACCTTCGTTGAAGGTTGTGCGTCAGGGCTAACAACTCGGCACGTAAAAATCTACTGCCAATCATTAGCGGACCGGAGTTCCTCTGTGGCGACCCCTAACCGGGAAAAGCCGAAAGACACAACAACATTCTCAGTTTTTAAATGGTATTTTTAATTGTCTGTACTTCTCACTGTATTATTTGTTTTTACTACAAGTTGTTAGTACATTTGCACTTTGTTGTGTATTAATTGCTGCACCCACATAAAGTATGCTTCGTTGTCTTCAGATTCATAGACAAGTACTAGGCTGGCTGCCCTTGTTGGGTCATTTTTAAGCCTAACTTATTTCCTTCTCAAAGGTGAGAATCAAACCCTGTACCTTGTGTCTGTGAGGTAAACACCTTAGTCATTATATTAGCCCTCTTTATATTACTCCTCAGGCTTACCTGAAAATGGTCCCTTGGGATGTTTTTATTCAGTTAATGAATGAATAGGTAAACTTTAAGCAAGTGATTGATCATGTAATACACACAGAGTAACATACTTTTCAAAACATATTTTATAGTCAAAAAGTTAGTGTCATCTGTAAATGGGCAGTTAATAAAATTTTGCAGACAGAAATGCATGTAACATTTCAGGTAACGAGCATTACTTTCATATCCTGATGGACAAGTCGTGCTACTCACTGTTAAGAGACATCTTGTTCTTCAAATGCACTGCAGCTGATTGCATTATTTCATGTTATGAGTGTCATATTTTTATTCTAGTAACCAATTTGTTCTACTCACTTGTAAGATGTAGTTCCAGTTTTCAGGTGAGAAAGGGACCTTGTTTCTCTTTACTGCGATACTGTAGATGACAAATGCATTTTAATGAGTACCACCAGGGTTATCTTTTCTTTTAGTTGCATAACAGCACAGGAGTATATGAGAAACAAATGATAGTTTGAGTAGAAAACAGAGGAAAGAGAAATGACATACTCAAATTGTTTAAGAACTCTTTTTGTTTGTGTCTTTCGGCTTTTCCTGGTTAGGGGTTGCCACAGCGGAACTCCGGTCCGCTAATGATTGGTAGTTGATTTTTACGTGCCGAGTTACCAGCCCTGACGCACAACCTTCAATGAAGGTACGCCCATTCATGCATGTCTCCACGCAGAAGACGCTCTAGTTGAGAATCGAACCGGACAGCGTCTTACTGTGAGGCGACAACGCTACCGCAGCACCACCACCGCGGGTAAATTGTTTAAGAACTCTGTAAAAGGGTTTTTTTCTACCAAACTCTTTACTACGTTTCTTGAAAAGAATTCAAGGTAGACAGTTGCCATAACTAGTAAGGAAGTACATTTCAGTGGGAAAAGAACCTGTGCTGGAGATCTGTCATCCATTTTTGAGTTAGTTTATGTACTGCTGGTATGGATTGTGAGGAGGACCTAAGATATCTAGGTGGTGAATGCCATTATAACAGTTTTTCAGGTTTGAGCAGTGACTCTTGTAAAGAAGGTTGTGACCAAAGAGAAGTTGATGGAAAAAAAAACTATTTTCAAGGTCCAACATGGTTAACTTTTAAAGCTAGGCAGTGATAGGATGCATCCTTTTTCTAACAGGGGCAAAAAGAAAAATCACACATTGCTCATTATAACTTCTCATAGGTTCATAGATTAGTACTAGGCTAATTGCCCTTATGGACCATTTTAAGCCTAGCCAATTACCCCATGTGAGAATCAAACCCTGCTCCTTGGGTCTGTAAGGTAAACACCTTAACCAGTATGCCAATGAACTTTCATACCAGGATGCAAACCATTTAAATTCTGAATTTAATCCCAATTCTTGGTTGGAAAAGTGTAATTTTGATCTTTTAAATTTCTGCAACCATTATGAATGGCAGTGTACCTCCTTGTTGAAAAGCTTTAAACTAATTAGAAGCTCCAGTCCTTGTGTGCTCACACTTGTTTGTGGGAATAAGGTTATCAACAACTTGGTAAAGAGAAACGAAGGAAGTATTGACTGGTTAAAAAAAAAAATATATATATACATATATATATATCAAACTAAGGCCACCAACACTAGCTTCATTGTAGCCTTTACGAAACTTCAATCTCATTCATTCATGAATGTAAGGCAAATTATGAAGAAAAACGTGTTTATTGCTACAAAAATCCTAAAATGTTCTACAGTTATGTAAACTTTGTTGTAGATCGCACTTTAGCCATGTCAGCAGGGTTTCTAATTGTTTTTTTTTTCAAGCACTTTGCTAACTTAGATAATAATTCCATCCTTCCAGCCCCAATTGTCCTGCTAAAATGGACATCTTGCACTTATTGACTACTCAGAGTAAACATGTCAAAGTCTGTGTACTTTGGTTGAGGCTTCCTTAACGACAATAAAATGTAACAGTATTAGTGGGCCAGGTAACATACCTGGTATATTATTTAAACATCAAGGCTCATATGCTTACCCCACTGACTATCATTTTTAACACTCTCATGCAAAAATACATATTCTTTTCCCAAGAAGAAGGGGCAATCATCATTTCAGTTTATAAAAATATGAATTGCTTTGTTGTAGACATTTACCTGCCAGTCAGTATAATGTCCTTGCTCTGCAAATGTTTGGAAAGATACGTTTTAAACTTACTTTGAGGGCAATCCCAGACATTTTGTTGTATTGTATATCTATTAACATGGCTTTATGAAAAAATTTGTTGTACAGCCATCTGCCTTTTTTTTTTTTTTTTTTTTTATGATCGTGTTAGCAGGGCTGAGGATAACATATTTGGTGCCATTCTGGTAAACTTAGATCTCTGTAAAGATTTCATTCGGGTGGCACATTCAGATATAATAAAATGCATGACAAAATTTGATATTAATACCTTTTTTATTAAACTGTATTAAGTCATGGCTTTCTAACAGGTAATTTAGTGGAAAAATTGACAGCCATTGCTCTCATTGGGCTGATGTTCCCTCGTGGGTCTGTTTTAGATCTGGTAGTTTTCTCTTTTCTGCCTAAGCATAAAAGTATTTAGATTGCCAAGTATGCAGATGATGTCAAGTTAGGATCAATCATTACTGATACACTGATTATAGTGTGTTCATTGACTGTTTTTCTAGTGTAGTAAAATGGCTATTTTATTACTTTTGGACTCTGGAAAATCAATCATGACTTCTTAATAGGGAACACTTCTATGTAAAGGTCTTGGTGTCTACATTAACCTCAAAATGAATTTTAAAACCAATGATCTGATGTTGTCAGTCTTCACATAATCCTTGACTGTGGGCTTGGTTCCGAGCCTTGGAACCGACTTGGCTGTTATTCCACCTTGCACCTTCCAAAAACCCTTGAGCTAAGCTCTACCCATAATGCTCCTCACCAAAATACCTCAGACCTCGTTTCAACCAACCTGTCAAGCCTTGGCCTTTGATAACTGTAAGTTATTTTTTTCCATTTGAATTTCTGTTTCTTTCTATACTCTTTATCTACCCGCTCCTCTAGTTCCCTTTAGGTGTGTGCATGAGTGATCTCTTTTTCTGTCTTCTACCGTTAGGTACTCTAAGGTACCATTGTTGGTACTCACCCCCCTTACCTTCGGGTAATCTCTTTTACCATTACTGGTAATTCCCCTTCTTTCTGTACTCAAAAAAAAAATCTCTTTCTTTCGTTAATTTGTCACTGTGTGTGTATGTACAGTGGATATAAAAAGTGTACACACCCCTATTAAAATGCCAGGTTTTTGTGATATAAAAAAATGAGACCACAATAAATCATTTCAAAACATTTCCCAACTTTAATGTGACCTATAACCTGTGCAATTCAATGGAAAAACAAATAAAACTGTTAGGGGAAAAAATATAAAAAAAAAAATGTCCAGTAAGCTGGTTGCATAAGTGTGCACACCCTTAAACTAATACTTTGTTGAAGCACCTTTTGATTTAATTACAGCATTCCGTCTTCTTGGGTAGGAATCTGTCAGCATAGCACATCTTGACTTGGCAATATTTGCCCACTCTTCTTTGCAAAAGCGCTCCAAATCTGTCAGATTGCAAGGTCATCTTTTGTGCACAGCCCTTTTCAGGTCACCCCACAGATTTTCTATTGGATTTAAGTCTGGGCTCTGGCTGGGCATTTCTAAAACTTTAATTTTCTTCTGGTGAAGCCATTATTTTGTTGATTTGGATGTATGCTTGGGGTCATTGTCATGTTGAAAGATGAAATTCCTCTTCATCTTCATCTTTCTAGCAGACGCCTGAAGGTTTTGGGCCAAAAGTGACTGGTATTTGGAACTCTTCATAATTCCCTCCACCTTGACTAAAGCCCCAGTTCCAACTGCCACCACCATGCTTCACCGTGGAGATGGTGTTCTTTTGGTGATGCGAAGTGTTGTTTCTGCATCACACGTACCTTTAGGAATTGTGGCCAAAATGTTTAACCTTGGTCTCATCAGACCATAACACATTTTCCCACATGCTTTTGGGAGACTTGATGTATTGTTTTGTAAGTTTTAGCTGGGCCTGGATGTTTTTCTGTGTAAGAAAAAGCTTCTGTCTTGCAACCCTACCCCATACTCCAGACATATAGAGAATACAGGAGATTGTTGTCACATGTAGTACACAACCAGTACTTGCCAGAAATTCCTGCAGCTCCTTTAGTGTTGCTGTAGGTATCTTGGCAGCCTCCCTGACCAGTTTTTGTCTTGTCTTTTCATCAATTTTGGAGAGATGTCTAGTTCTGTGCAACGTCACTGTTGTCCCATATTTTCCCCACTTTTTAATGACAGTCTTCACTGTGTTCCATGGTATATCCAATGCTGTGGAAATTTTTTGTGTACCCTTCTCCTGACTGATACCTTTCAACAATGAGATCCCTTTGATGCTTTGTAAGCTCTCTGCAAACCATAGCTTTTGCTGTAGCAGCAACTGAATAAATGTCAGGAAAATCCTATTAAGATAGCTGAACTTTATTTGGGGTTAATCAGAGTCTCTTTAATTGATAGCAGGTGTGTACCCAAGAAGACTGAATGTTGTAATTAAATCAAAAGGTGCTTCAACAAAGTATTAGTTTAAGGGTGTGCACACTTATGCAACCAGCTTATTGTACGTTTTTTATTTTTTTATATTTTTTCCCCTGACAGATTTGTTTGCTTTTCAATTGAATTGTACAGGTTATAGGTCACATTAAAGGTGGGAAAAGTTTTGAAATTATTTATTGTGGTCTCATTTTTTTATATCACAAAAATCTGGCATTTTAACAAGGGTGTGTACACTTTTTATATCTTCTGTATTTGCATGTACCAGGAGGCCTTAGCTTTTACAATGGCCGACAAATCCACTAAAGGAACCTCCTGTTTTGAGATGTGTCAAAAATGTGAGAGAAAATTGACAAATTCAGATGGACACACCTTTTGTCCTTATTGTCTTGGTGCTGTCCATCTTCAAGAAGATTGCGCCATCTGTCATGACTTTTCCACTGAACCTTGACAGAGCAAAAAAATAAGCTCATTCTCAAAGGACTTCTTAAATCTGATTTTGTAGAGGCTGTCTCAGTTCCCAAAACCAAAGCCAGCTCTTCTTCTTCCTCATTGCCTTCCTCAAAACCAAAGAAAAAAAAACCGAACTGAGTCAGTTCCGATAGTATCTTCGGAACCACCTTCTAAATTGGTCAAGTCTCCCATGGTGCCAGCTGTCTCCTTGACACCGGTGGGTAAGGATAATCTTTCATTGACACCAACATCTGCAGCTCAGGTTTTGGTGCAGACACCTCTCGCTTCGGTACCAGCTGAACTCTCTTTACTGAAGGAGTCACAACTGATGGTTCTACTGAGGATGTCTTGTTCTCCCTTGGTTGACCCATTTGCGGACCGTCCTCGAGTCCCTTTTTGGAGAGGCAGCCACCAAGATCTTCATCGGCCTCCTCTATACGGTCCACTAAGAGCCTATCTGAGTCAGACATTATGAGACTGGTTGACCAGCTCCTGATGACGAGGGAATTGCCTCTATCTTTGGTTCTCAGCAGAGTTGGCTCTGGAACCTTGCCTTCTTCTACACCCATGCAAATTCCTCCTTTGACTCCAGCCGAGTTTGCGGAGCCCCTGGTACCAACCATCCCGGCTGTGACTGTTTCGGTATCAGCCAGAACTCCTCCTCCGGCACCAATAGTTGCCTTGAGCTCTTCTGGTTTGTCAGAACTGGGGACCTCCCTGGGTTGGGGCTTCGTTGCCATTTCCAAGGGAAAGGGTTCAACTTCAGTTCTTTGGAGCCCTCTTTGCCCCTTGGGGCCTCAGCATATGAAAGTTTGACCCTGGCTTCTGCTTCGGAGGCAGCTTCCTCAGTGCAAGGTGGGACAATGATTCCAGAGGAGTCTATTTCGGTTCTAGGCTCTCATCCCTCTACAGGGGGGGAGGCCTACCTTTCGAGCTGTGGAGAAGGCCTTGTCCATTGTGGACTCGCAGTCTATCCATCCCTGTCAGGCCAACTAACTTGTCCACCTCCTTGACCAAAGCTTCCTCCAGTCTCTTCCTTAGGACAGAGGACACAAAACCCTCAGGAGCGATCCACTCTGGTGATATTGTCTTCGGATACATCTCCAGAACATCCCAACGAAGAGGCACCTTTGAAGAAAAAGTGCAAGAGAAAGCACTCGGACTCCCCTGAAGAGTCCTTCACAGAGGATACTGATTTCACTGAAGGTGAAGGTTCCCCTGGGTCACCCCCTGATGATGTTTCCTTTGGGGGCATCCTAGAAATCCTGAAACAGGGGGTGGCAGGACTACCCTCCAACTTTCCTCAGAGGAATCGGTATACTTAGAGGCTTTTCACGCCCAGCCCTCTACTTTTTGGATCTCTCCACCTGCTAATGATCTTATAAAACTGATCGCTCAGCGGGCCTGGAAAATTCCTGACTCTATCGAGTCGATCCCCAAAAGACCTGACTGGTTTCTCTCTGCCCCTAAAGACAAGCAACAGTGGGTCAAGGGTTTTCCTGTAGACGCCATGGTGGTAGCAGCAGCCACTAAAAAGGAACTTGTGGAAGAAAGTCCTACTATCCATCCTCCTAACAAGGAATCTAGGACTATGGATAGGTTTGGGAAGCACATATACGCTTCATCAACCTTCACTCTCAGGTCCTTGAATTACATGGCACATTTCACCAAGCTTCAGAGAGATATGATTAAAGAGCTTTCAGATACTCTTACAGGAGCAGTAGCTGAAAGGGTCTGAGATAAGGTTACCTCTCCGCTCACCTTCCTCAAATTGATTTCCAATTCGTCCCTGAGGCTAATTGCTCATGCAGCTGAAGGGGTGACAAGAGCAGCAGATTCAGGCTTAGCCATCAGGAGACACACCGGAATGCGCTTATGTGACTTTGCAGCACCATTTAAGTCTTCTTTCATCAATGCTCCATTTGACAGATCATCCTTGTTTGGCCCAGAGGTTAAAGATACTTTAGCCAGATGTGTGAAAGATGGGAAGACCCTTTCTGCTGTGGGTGAACGCTTCTCCACTCCTCAATGACCCTATTCTAGGAACCAGAGAAGTGGGTGGCTATTGTTCAAAAAGACCCAAGGACCTTTCCAATACTCACGTGGCAATGACTTCCCCAGGACGGAGGGGGGGGGGGGAGTAATAATGGAAGATGCCATCCAAGAGGCAGAAGTGGTCCACAGAACTAGGAGTCCAGAGATTCTTTCTCTGGTAAATCTTACCAGTACTTCTGAATGGCGGCCTGATTGCCTTGGAAGACGAATATCCCTGCACTAATCTGCCTGGCTAGAAATGACAGTGGACAAATGGGTGCTGGAGAGCATTTCCAGAGGATAGATCATTCCCCTTTCAATGAAACCAAAAAGACCAAAAAGACTGCTAGACGTTCCACTCAGTCACATGGAGGCAGCAGTCTTAGAAATTCAGAAACTGCTCAACATAACATTCATCCAAGCAGTTCCACCAGACCAGAGAGGATCCAGAGTTTACTCAAGGTTCTTTTTAGTACCCAAAAAAAGGGGACTGGAGACCCATTTTGGATCTCAGCCAGTTGAACAAATCAGTTTAACAAACCAAGTTCCGGATGGTCTCGGTACAGTCAATACTTCCATTCTTGGAAAAAGACGACTGAATGTGCTCAATAGATCTTCAGGATGCGTATTACCACATAAAAATGGACAAGTGCTCCAGAAGATTCCTGCACATCTGGCTGGGAGCCAGTCACTATCAGTTCAGGGCACTGCCCTTTGGTCACTCCACAGCCCCCAAGGTGTTTATTAAGTGCATGACAGTGGTAGCAGCGCATCTCAGACTGCTAGGGCTACGAGTATTTCCATAGCTCGACAACTGGCTCCTTACCGCTCCCACCAGGCATCAACTCATAAAGCACAAGACTATACCCTTCATCATTGTGCCACCTTAGGAATCAGTATAAACTACGAAAAATCCCATCAGGAACCATCACAACAGCTGGAGTTCATTGGAGCTATGCTAGACACAGTCACCAGATTTGCATCACTTCCCTTAAAAAGGCTCCAAAGGATCAGATCACAAGTAAATCAGAACATTCAGAACAAGAGAGTAGCAGCAAGACTCATCCTACAGACTCTAGGGTCAGTGGCAGCCTCCATCACTCTAGTTCCCTTGGCCAGATATCCCATGCGAATTCTTCAGTGACTTCTGGCCTCATATTGGTCCTTGTTAAATCAACTTATGTCCCATCTGATTTTGATCACCAATCATCGCAAAGAAGACCTAAGTTGGTGGCTCCATTCCAACAAATTCTTGTTGGGTCGTCCTTTTGTCCCTCCTCAGCCTCAAGCAATAGTGACCATGGATGCATCCCAGATACGGTGGAGGGGGGGGCATTATCTGGGAAAGACAGTCCAAAACACTTGGTCCCGGATGGAGGCCAACTTGCATATCAGTGTTCTAGAGATGAAAGCAGTGCTCTTAGCGTTGCAGGCATTTCAGCATGCCCTCCCCTTTGGAATGATTGCAGTTCAAACAGACAACATGTCAGTAGTCTGGTATATCAACAAACAAGGGGGGATCCAGATCGTACCCTCTTTGTTGAGAAGCTTTCAGAGTATGGCACTGGATGATTTCCTCCAACCTCTTTTTAATGGCAACGCACATTCTGGGGAGCTCTAACGTGATTACGGATAAGTTGAGCAGAACCATCGTCATGCGTCACAAGTGGTCTCTCAGTCCACTGGGGCCAACCTTGTTGTGATCTGTTTGCATCCCCTCTGAACTACAAGTGCAGCAGATGTTCTTTGTGTTTTACTGTTGCAGTCATCACATTTGGGTTATCTGCCTGCAGATAGCCCTCAGCTGGCCTGAATACCAGTCTTTGGATTTCTGTGTCGGGTACTGTCTCCTCTTCCATGACTTCAGGTCATCAGGGGTATAAAACATGCAGCCGATGCCATTACATCAGTCTTTCTTGTCGTGCGGTGTCCGAAGCAGAAGCAGTTCGCAAGTGCCGGTCGGCCGACTCCTGAAATTTTCATTTTCGAGTTTCAGAACCAAAGTCTTCAAAAAAGATAAGTACCCCGTTGGGGATTCTTTTTCTTGCTCCAACCGATGTCAGTAAAAGTTAACAATTGTCTTACCTGTGGAAAGCAAATACCTCATAGAGATTTTCATTCGTACTGCATCCCCTGTTTAGCCCCAGACAACGATGTCCCTCACTGTCAATTTTGTGCCTTGTTCAACCCCCGAACTATTCGTCGTCGGGCTATCTTTGCAGCCAATTACTTTCGGACTCGGTCTCAGTACTCTGAAATGGCTTCATTAAGCCATCTGACTACCGATGTTTTGAAAAAACGTAAAGATAAAGACAGAGACAGTCCGCATAGGTCCAAAACTGCTGACGGCGCTTCCATTAAGCTAGTCGCCAGTCCGCCAGTACTCAGTGAGGCACTTTCGCAGCCCCTGATACCTGCTACTTCAGATTCGCAGGCCTCTACTGAGACCCATTCAGAGTCTGGTATGCTGCGAGATGCTTCTTCGACTATGGAACCTGTGGATGTCTCTGCCTTGGATGGATCTGGTGCCGCTGTGCAGGCACTGGCTTCTGAGGGTATATTCAGGCCTACAGATTTGCATTTTAAACTGATGCCATCATTTTCATCCAGGCCTAAAACTCGTACCACACCTAGAAAATCGACAACCAAACCGCAGGCTCAGGCCCATATGCCTAAAAAACAAATGCTTAGAATGGCTGAAGACCTTATTATCTTAATTAGGGGAAGGCAGCCTTCCCCTCTAAGAGACCTAGAACTGATTTTCCTTCTGATTCTTCTGGTCAGGAATCTGATAATGTGCATCGTGTTGCACTGCTGTAGTCATCACACTTAGGTTATCCTGCTGTCAGGCGGTCCCGCAGTCGGCCAGAGTTCCAAAGTCTTGGTCCAGTGTCGGTTGCTGTCGCTTCTTCCCTGATGTCAGTGCACCAGGGGTATATAATATGCATCCGACACCATTTTCTCCAGTCTTTCTTGCCGCGCGGTGCCCGAAGCAGAAGCAGTTCGCAAGTGCCGGTTGGCCGACTCCTGAGATTTTCGAAGTCGAATTTCAGATCCGAAGTCTTCAATAAAGCTAAGTACCCCATTGGGGAAACCTTTTTCTTGCCTCAGACCGATGTCAGAAAAAGTTAATAATTGTATTTCTTGCGGGAAGCAAATACCTCATAAGGACTTCCACTCTTACTGTATTCCATGCCTAGGCCCTGATCACGACATCACTAGTTGTCGGTTTTGTGCTAGATTCAACAAACGCACTATAAAAAGGCGTTTTGATTTTGCTTTACACTACTGTGGCCGAAGGTTCAATTATACCATGCCGTCGGATCAGCCGACGACCTCTATACCGAAAAAAACGCAAAAACAAGGATAAAGATAGGCATCCGAGGTCCAAAACCGACGACGAAACCTCTTCTAGGCCAGTTGCCGGTTCTCCGTGAGGTGCTTTCGCAGCCCCTGACACCCGCTACCTCAGAGCCACAGGCCGCTGCTGACTCCCACGTGGAGACATCTAGGCCTCTGGAAACTCAAGGTATTGGGCCTATGGAAACTAATCCCTCAGATGGGTCCGGAGCCGCTGAGCAGGCATCGGCTTCTGAGGGTGTTTTCAGACCTTCACAACCTACCATTAAAACAACAGCCAAGACAAAGGTACCACTAAAGACCAAGAAACAAGTACAGCATTCTCCTGGACAGTCCTCCATGCCTATGAAACAGATGCTTAAAATGGCCGAAGACCTCATTACTCTTATCAGGGGTTCCCATCCCCCTCCTGAGAAAAGGCCTAGGCAGGATACAGACTATGACTCCTCTGATCAGGTTTCCATTTCCTCTGATTCCTCTTCAGACCAGGGATACTCTTTACCCCCCTATGAGGACTCTGATGCTGAGGAATCTATCCCTTCAGCCTCTCCTCCTGAGGATTATTCTTTTGGGGAAACTTTACATACCATGAGGGAACATTTCCATTGGGAAAGTCAGGATTACTCTGAATCCAAGAAGAGGCTCAGAGATTTCCTCTTATTGCCTCAGCACAGGCCCCTGGCTATTCTGCCTGTACTAGACATTGTGGATGATGTGTTCTCTGAATCCAGCTTATCTCCTGACTCTTTGCCCCCTGCTCCAGCCAAGCCAGATAGGTATTATAGAGTCCCTGACTCTCACAAGTTTCTTTACAAAAACCCTTCTGCTGATCCAGAAACTATTTCCTAGGGTCCAAAAGGTGTTAAGGCTTCCATTGCAAAAAATCCAGTACCCTCTGACAGAGATTCCAGAGCTTTGGATAGATGGGGGAAGAAAGTATACATGTCTGCAACTTTAGCAGTAAGAGCTTTAAATTGCCAGTTTCACATGCTTAAGTACCAGTAATATTTAATGGCTCAGTTAAAACAGAAAATGCTTGCTAGCTCAGAAGCTCCTGATTGTAAAGAAATGCAAGATTCATTGCATGCAGTTGAGCAGGTGGGAAAACATACTCTGCAATGTGGTTTTGATTCTTTAGAGGCCTCTTGTAGAGCCACAGTTACAGGTTCTGTATTCGAAGACATGCTTGGTTAAAAGAACAGAGTTTACCTGATCATGTTAAGGAAAAGTTATTGGATGCTCCTTTACAGCATGATACCTTGTTTGGTGTTAAGGCAGAAGAGGTGTTAAAGAAAATGGAGGAGAAAATGGAGGATAAAGCTAAATCTATGCAGACAGTCAAGGATTTCTTACAGGTACAGCTACCTCGTTTTAGCAGAAATTGGCTAACAAAAAAACTGGTCCTTTCCAGTGTCAGACAGGCCACAGAGAGGCAGATACAGACGCCCAAGAGGCAGATCTTAACCCCAAGGCTCAAACAGACAATGACAGTGGGGCACCTCAACCCCAAAAGGAGGTGAGGACAAGTCTCAACCTTACAGGAAACAGTCACAATGACTTTCCTTTGCGTATGCCAAGCACGTCCCTTTTGGAAGCCCCCTTAGGGGGAAAACTAGCACTTTTTTCTCAAAACTGGCAAACAATCACCCAAGACAAATGGGTCCTGAATATTGTGTCTCAAGGTTACAGATTCCACTTTCATACTTTACCAAAGCTAAAAGGAATGCCAGACCTGCCACAAAATCAATGGGCAAAGGCACAAAAACACATTTCAGCCCTCATGGACATGAGAGAAGTGCCACAACAGGAACAAGGACAAGGATTTTACTCAAGACTCTTCCTGGTCCCCAGAAAGGACAAAGCCTGGAGGCCCATACTGGACCTTTCAATTCTCAATACTTACCTGGATATTCCGAAATTCAAAATGTTGACATTACAGCAGCTTCTACCCATGCTGGGCAAGAAGGCTTGGCTTGTTACTCTGGACCTCAAAGAGGCATACCTGCATGTCCCTATCAGACAAAATTGCAGAAGATACCTCAGATTAAAAGCTGGTACAATGCACTACCAATTCTCTGCACTGCCCTTTGGCTTATCTACTGCGCCCAGGGTCTTCACAAAGTGCCTGGCACCAGTAATTGCATTTTGCAGACAAAAAAGAAATTCAAATATATCCATACCTGGACGAATGCCTCATTCAAGCAGAGACAAAGGACACTCTTCTACAGCATCTGGCATTTGTGAAGAAGTTGCTAATTTCTCTAGGGTACACAGTAAACGAAAAGAAGTCAAAACTAGTGCCCTCACAACAGATTACATTCCTGGGTGCCAGCTTAAATACAACGGCCCAGATGGCTTACCTCACGCCAGACAAACTACTAACTCAATATTTTCACCTACTGGCAAAAACATCCCATCTCCCTGCAAGAAAAATTCTGCAGGCCCGGGGATTCATGGCATCCTGCATACTACTAATACCATATGCCAGACTGCATATGAGGAAATTACAGTGGTACCTAAAAAGTGTTTCCACTCAACACTCTCACATTCTAGAAGCAGTAATTCCAATTATTCCCTACCTACAACAGGAGTTTTGATGGTGGGCACAGGCATGTCACCTAAACAAGGGTCAGCCTTTTACCCAACCCACAGCCAGGCAAACTGTAACAATAGATGCTTCGGATTACGCCTGGGGAGCACACATGGCAGGAAAATGCATTCAGGGCAAGTGGACCACAGACCAGATGCATCTTCACATCAATCAAAAAGAGATGTTGGCTGTTCAAAATGCCCTAACAGCTTTCAAGGACCTTCTACATCCAGCACAACTACTACTAAAGACAGACAACACCACAGTAATGTCGTACATAAACAAACAAGGGGGCACTCATTCTTATCCCCTATGCAGGCAAGCCATGACATTGTGGAACACAGCTCTAACGTACCAAGTCCACCTACAAGAACAATTCCTACCACGAAAGAAAAATACTCTGGCAGATGACCTAAGCAGAAATATCATGGACCCTCACGAATGGAAATTGAATCCACAAATCTTCAGCATGATAACAGAAAAATGGGAATGCCCAGACATAGATCTTTTTGTCTCCCCTCTGAATTGCCAACTACAAAAATTCTGCACAAGGACTTATCACAAACAAGCATGGAAAGTGGATGCTCTTCTGTTCAGCTGGAAAAACCTAAAAGTCTATGCCTTCCCACCACTGCCTCTCCTTTCAGAGGTACTCCTAAAAGCCAGACAAGAAAAACCACAGATGATCCTGATTGCTCCAGACTGGCCACGCCAGCACTGGTACCCTATCTTAAGGAACTTGGCTCAGGGCCCACCATGGATTTTGCCCCAAATTCCACACCTTCTGACTCAACAAAACAATCAGATCCTGCACGGTCAGCTCAAAACCCTAAACCTGGCTGCATGGCAGATACTTTAGTCAAACAGGCAACACCTCTCTCTAAAACTGTTATGGATGTCATTTTGGAGGCCAGGAGGCCTAGCACCAGGAAAGCTTACTCAGAAAAATAGAAGAGATTCTGCGCCTGGAACCAAACTCACAGCCTTGAGCCTCTTGTTCCAAACATTCCTCAGATTTTACAATACTTAACTGAGATGCCGGACAGAGGCCTATCCTTTTCATCAATTAAGATCCACGCCTCTGCCATTTCTGCACATTACAACATGTATCCTCCTTTATTCTCTCACTCCTTGCTAAAGCTGTACCTCAGAGGAGCTAAAAACATAAGACCGCCCTGGAGAGCACCAACACCAACTTGGGACCTCAATTTCATTTTGGAAAAATTGACCCTACCACCTTTTGAGCCAGCCAGTACAGCCAATCTAAAATTTTTATCATGGAAAACAGCTCTGCTCCTAGCAGTAACTTCAGAACGAAGAGTCTCAGAGCTACAGGCATTGATGGCAGTGGAACCTTTTATAATTTTTCATCAGGACAGGGTATCTTTAAGGACAAACCCTACCTTTATGCCAAAGGTGGTATCTAGCGTGGCTCTTAACCAAACCATCTATTTGCCTACTTTTTATCCAAACCCCCAAAATAAAGGGGAGAAACTTCGGCATTCTTTGGACGTACACAGGCAGCTACACTTCTACTTGGACAAAACAAAAGCTTTCAGGAAAACTGATCAACTGTTTGTAGCATATGCTGCAGGATCACAAGGAAAGGCTATCTCAAAGCAGACTATATCCAAATGGATAAGACACTGTATTCGGTACTGCTACACACAGCATGGAAAATCAGTCCCTAATAGAATTAGGCCTCATTCCACCAGGGCAACAGCCACTTCAACAGCCTTTCTCAGAGGAGTACCTACCAAGGAAATTTTGGAGGCTGCAACTTGGAGTTCAGTGCACACCTTCACCAAGCATTACCACCTGCCTCTTTACTCTAAATCCAGAGCAGGATTTGCCACTGCAGTTCTGCAGGGCCTCTTAGCCAATCCTAACTCTTTATAGACCAGCCACCCAACCTTAGCTTTGGGATTCAACCCAAGTGTGATGACTGCAGCAGTGTTACACGATGAACATAGTACAGTTTTGTACCTACCATAAATGTAGATGTTCGAGTGTTCACACTGCTGCAGTCCAGGTTACCCTCCCTCCATCCCCTCTGAACTAGCTGGACTTATCTATACCCTTCTATCCTGTACAACCTTTGGGGTGTATTTGCTGGTAACTGAAGGTATTGTTTTTATTTTATTTGCATATTTTTGATTAGCAATATGTTTTGCCTACCCACTTGGGGGCACCTGACATCTGGGGCAAGAAAAACTGAAGAAAATGGCGTCGGATGCATATTATATACCCCTGGTGCACTGACGTCAGGGAAGAAGCGACAGCAACCGACGCCGGACCAAGACTTTGGAACTCTGGCCGACTGCGGGACAACCTGACGGCAGGATAACCCAAGTGTGATGATTGCAACAGTGTGGACACTCGAACATCTACATTTATGGTAGGTACAAAACTGTACTTTTCTGCTCCTTCTGATTACCAGGGTTTGCCCTTATCTACCTATGAGGATTCTGATGCAGAGGATTCCATTCCCTCTGCTTCCCCTCCAGAAGATTTTTATTTTGGTGAAACCTTGCACACTGTTAGGGAGCATTTCCGCTGGGAAAGCCAGGATTACTCTGACTCGAAAAAGAGACTTAGGGAATTCTTACTCCTTCCTCAACACAGGCCTTTAGCTATCCCTCCTATTCTGGACATTGTAGATGATGCTTTCTTGGTATCTAGCCTTTCCCCAGACACTTTACCTCCAGCTCCGAGAAAACCTGACAGGTATTACAGAGTACCTGACTCTCACAAGTTCCTCTTCAAGAATCCTACTGTGGATCCAGAGACCATTTCCCAAGGACCAAAAGGCATTAAGGCTACTGCTGACAAAAATCCTACCCCTTCTGATAGAGATTCTAGAGCCTTAGACTGATGAGGTAAGAAGGTATACACTTCCGCTACTTTGGCCATTAGGGCTTTAAATTGCCATTTTCATATGTTAAAGTATCAGCAGCATGTTATGGGGCTACTTAAACAGAAAATTATGTAGGTTCCTGACTGTACCAAACACAAAGAATTATAGGATTTAATGTATTCTGCAGAACAAGCTGGTAAACATACTTTGCAATGTGGTTTTATCGCTTTAGAAGCATCTTGCAGGGCTGCTGTCACTAGGTCTGTACTTAGAAGGCATGCTTGGCTTAAGGAACAAAACTTGCCAGATCATGTAAAGGCTAAATTACTGGATGCTCCCTTACACCAAGACCGCCTTTTTGGCAACAAAGCAGAAGAAGTCCTCAAAAGGAGGGAGGAAAAAGCTAAATCTATGCAAACTGTTAAAGATTTCCTACAAGTACAGCCTCCCAGATTCAGTAGGCATTTGCCTTCAAAGAACTGGTCCTTTCCAGTCCCTTCTAGGCCTTGTCAGTCCAAACCCAGGAACAGCAGACCACCTAGGCTACAGTCTCAGGCTATGCACAGACCTAAGCAGTGGGGGGCTCCCACTTCCAAAGCAGGGGGGAGTAGTAAGCCACCCCCTTGTGGAAAAATGGCACAATGACTTAACATTAACCCTTCCAAGCTCTGCTCTACTACCTGCTCCCTTAGTAGGAAAGCTCGCCCTGCATGCAAAAAACTCATTTCCCAGGACAAATGGGTTTTGAACATAGTTTCCCAAGCATACAAATTCCACTTCCACACCCTACCAGCCCCAAATGGTTGGCCAGATCTACCCCCAAATCAATGGGCAGAGGCCCAACAGCAGGTTCTCTTTCTTCTCAATATTAGGGCTATTCAGCCTGTCCCAGCAGAACAAAGGGGACAAGGTTTTTATTCAAGACTTTTTCTGGTGCCCAGAAAAGACAACTCCTGGCGTCCTATTCTGGACCTCTCTATTCTCAACACCTTTCTGGTAGTCCCAAAATTCAAAATGCTAACTCTGCAACATCTTCTTCCCATGCTAGCCAAGGATGCCTGGTTGGCAACCATAGACTTTTATCTGCACATCTCAATAAGGGAATCTTGCAGGAAATTCCTATGCTTCAGGGCAGGCTCCATGCACTGTCAGTTTTCTGCACTTCCCTTTGGCTTATCTACTGTGCCCAGGGTATTCACAAAGTGTCTGGCTCCAGCCATTGCATTTTGCAGGCAGAGAAATATTCAAATTTACCCATACTTGGACGATTGTCTAATTCAGGCAGAAAGCCAGGACTTGCTATTACAACACCTGGCATTCGTAAAGAAACTTCTATCCTCACTGGGGTACACCATCAATGAAAATAAATCTCACCTAGTACCCTGCCAGCAGGTTGTATTCCTGGGAGCAAGTTTGAACACAACTTCCCAGATGGCATTCCACACTCCGGAGAAAAAAGTTTATTTGACAACCTACTTCAAACTATTGGCCACAAAATCCCAGCTATTTGCAAGGAAAATTCTCTAAGCCCTGGGGTTCATGGCCTTTTGCATTTTACTAATTCCATATGGGAGACTGCATATGGGGAAACTCCAATGGTATCTAAAAAGCCTATGATGTCAGCATTCTCAGGACCTGGAAACAATTATTTCTATCATTCCTTGTATCAAGACAGAGTTCCTTTGGTGGGCAGAGGCCTGCTACCACAAGGGACTCCCTTTTACTCCACCCCCTCCCACCCAAGCCCTAAGAACAGACTCATCAGACTATGCAGGGGGGCTCACATGGCAGGGCAGTGCATTCAGGGCAAATGGACCCCAAGACAGATGCACCTGCATATCAATCAAAAAGAAATGTTAGCTGTACAGAATGCTCTGACAGCCTTCAAAGACCGTATTCTTCCAGGACAACTGTTGGTAAAGACAGACAACACCACAGTTATGTGGTACGTAAACAAGCAGGGGGGAACCCACTCGTACCCTCTCTGCAGACTAGCCATGGCTCTGTGGAACACAGCCTTGAGCTACCAAGTGCACCTGCAAGCTCAATTCCTGCCAGGCAAACTAAATTCACTGGCAGACGACTTAAACAGAAATCTTATGGACCCACACGAATGGAAACTAGAACCCAAAATATTCAACCTCTTGAGGAACAAATGTGGGACTCCAGAGGTAGATCTGTTTGCCTCCTCTCAGAACTACCATTTGCACAAATTCTGCACAAGAACTCTCCACAGCCAATCTTGGAAAATGGATGCCCTGTTCTTTACCTGGGAAAGCCTCTCAGTTTATGCCTTTCCCCCTCTGCCTCTCCTCTCAAAGGTTTTACTAAAGATCAAACAGGACAAGCCAAGGACAATACTGATTGCACAAGACTGGCCACGCCAGCACTGGCATCCCTTCTTGCACAGTATGACACTGCTACAACCATGGCACTTGCCTCAGACCCCTTCCCTGCTGTCCCAGCAGGCGGGCCAGGTTCTGGACCCTCAGCTTCAAACTCTGACCCTTGCAGCCTGGCTTATCCCTTGAGCTCTCCCTTAGCTTCCCTCAGTAAGCAGGTACTGGATGTCATTCTGGAGGCTAGGAGACCTAGTACTAGAAAATCCTATGCTGAAAAGTGGAAAAGATACTGCTCCTGGAGTCCGGGTCAGGGGATGGGCACAACATTGCCCAGCTTGCCCCATATTCTACAGTACTTAATAGAAATGCTCTACAGGGGCCTATCCTTCTCATCAGTTAAAATTCATGCCTCCGCCATTTCTGCACATTATAATACTGTGGACAATATTTAGATTTCAAATTAAAGAAAGTACTAAAAGAAGAACTTCAGATTTGTAAGGACTCATGGACCTTTTTGGCTTCCTTAAACAAAATACAATACAGTCAAACAGATATACTAGTGACTGTAGATGTATGTGACCTTTACACAGTTATACCACAGGATATTGGACTGGAGTGGGTCCATAAAATACTTATTGAACATAGGACCCCCCCATGACACTAATACCCTAATATTGGAGCTATTAGAGCTGGTACTTAGTAATAATTATATAACATTCAACAACAAGTACTATTTACAGAAAAGGGGTATAGCCATGGGTTCACCTTGTGGTGGGGCATACGCCAATGCAGTCATGGCGTATTGGGAAAAACATTTTGTTTTTCAGTCCTCCTACAATAACCACATTAGGACATACCACAGGTTGCAGGATGATATTTGCCTTATATGGAAGGGATCACTGGCTACACTCGTGCAATTCCTGGAATATATAAATAACACCACTTCATTCTTTAAATTCACTTTGAATGTGAATTTCAATTTCATTAATTATTTGGATGTTCACTTATTAAAGGATGAAGTGAAAGGGAGATATGTGACCACAATTCACAGGAAAGAGACTTATTCTGTTTCCATCACTACAGTAGTTCACACCCTCAGCATCAAAAAAGGTCTGTAGTGAAGGGACAGTTAGTTAGGGCAGCTTGAATGGTCACCAGACAAGACGATTGTATTCAGGAGTGTAACACTTTACGCTCGATGTTCCTTAAAAGAGCATACCCTGTAGAATTAATCGATGACCTGATTCAGGAAGTCACAAGGAAAAGAATGAATGGACATTTTCAGCCCATTCTGGGAGATGAATGTCACTCTACAGACGCAATAGTAGAAGGGGTTGTTTACTCTATCGTAGAGCCTGGTATAACTACAGACATGCAAACGTATAGTACTGAACAAGTCTTCGATTTTTCAAGGTCTTTAACTATTACATTTAATGAAGACTTTAAAAAGTTAAGGTCCATATTTGAAAAGAACTGGTCTATATTAACAGATGACTCTAACAGAAAACAAATAGGTGAAAAACCCGTTATTATCCACAGAAAGGGAATGAATTTTAAAGACATATTTAAGGAGAAACAGTTCATGAATAGTTATAGTATGCATTGTATATTTAAGTTTGGGGCATGTGCATGGTGCCATAAAATACAAGTAACAAACAATTTTATGGTGCGAAATTCTACATACCATATAAAGGGAAAATATAACTGCAATTCAAAAGCAGTGATTTATTTAGCATCATGTGACTCATGCCCAGCCTTTTACATAGGTAAAACAGAGAGAAAATTTAGTCAATGGATCTATGGACATGACTATGCTATAAGAAAACATCACTTAAATAATGCCTTAGCTAAACATGTTTGTGACAACTTAGAGCATCGGTTTAGATTTGTAGTCATTGACCAAGTTGAAATTAATGACAAAAAACCATGAGGGCTACTTTTAGAATCTAAGGAACTTAGATGGCAAATCTGTTTGCAGGTTGACAGTTGGCCGGGGATAAATGGGCGTAGCTCCATCACCCCAGTGCTAAGGTTAAAAGCACTAGAGAGAAAAGAATGTTAGTATATTTTATACACAAGTTTTAGTTAATGCTCATTCAGTATTTTACTTTAATTAAGCTTTTTCCATTGGAAAGCACACACATATACAATTCTTTGGGTTTTATGGTGTATGTGGTACCTTTTAGGCAGGCTATGGTGGTGGGTTCATTGATTGATTTGCATTTTTTTCATCCAATGAATTTGAACTATTTGAGTATATAAGGAAGTGATGAAAGAACATGGTGCCCGATTAAGTTTAATAATTTATTAAGCGAAAGTGCTAACCAGTTATTTTATCAGTTTTTATCGCTTAATAAAAGGATTTTATTGTTCCACTGCTTCCTTCGATCATTCTGGGAACTCTGTTGGAGTGTGTCTGGGAGACTAGTTCACTACTTCATTTTTTATTAAGCCCTAAATCAGTCACCTGCTTTCACAGTAATCCAAATACCTTATGGAAGTCCACAAATATTGTAATCACTTGTTTGTCTCTGCTTCTATATTATTAACAAGGTTGACGACACCACTGATGGTACCCCATCTTGTTTTTGACTCATTTGTTTTGTCATTCACAGTTATTTATTTTTACCGAATTAGCCTAATGGTAAATTACTTTCCCAAACTGCATAATTTGTGTGTTTAGCATACAAAATGTGCTGCTTAGGAAACCTGCCATTTGCTTCATCTTCATAAGTCATTAAGTGAATAAGGTGGCCAGTCCACACAGAATAACAAGCTCTGATGATGCATCAAAAAGCAAGAACCTTGGATTTCATAGATCCTTCTGAGGAGAAACAAAGCTTCTTCTGTGTGGACAAAGATCCTACTGGTTTTGTTCTCTGGCATTTTTCTTTCTTTAGCACTTAGTTTTATTGTAGTGTCCAGAGTTCTAACCTCTGCTATCTTGTTAACTGTGTGGAGAGCCATCCTTCATTGTCTTTTATTGGTCTAACGATACTGTTCTATTTGCAAGCTTACCTTCCCATAAATTGTCTAAGTTATTACTACTGATACACATTAGAACTTTGATAAAATCATGCTAAAGTGTATATATTATTATGATGAGGCTACTTTTGCTATTAGGACGGTAACATCATTAGATTAGACATAACATTTGTGCAGTAACTGGTCTAAATTTCTGCTAAAGCACAGGGACCTAGGTTAAAGAGTGGATTCTTGTTAGCCAGCTCTGTGGCAAAGAGAGAGAGATCCCTGGCTACACCAAGGTGACCTTAGTTCAATTAGCAGCATCGGTGCCTTTATGATCTAGTTTGAGAGGAGGAGTGTGAGCAGCCGCTTCTGGTTTGCCCATCGTGGAGGGGGGAAGGTAGCTCTGGCTTGCTATATGAATGACACCTAGCGGGAGTGCTAGGTATTGACCTAGTGAAGTTCTGAACCAGCTGATCTGCTCTGCATTAGTGCATTTGTACTAAGCAGCCACAAGTAAACTGGTATTTGGAGGTATGCTTTCCCTTGAGGGGCAGAGATTGTAGATGTGGAGGAGTTGCAAAGCGGGGAGAAAGTGCTCTTAAGGGGATAAGGTAGGCTGTCCCCCAGGACCAGCCAGCTGGCCCAATCCCAAACACCTGGCTGTTGCTGGGGAACATAGAGTTGATAGGGATTCCCTGGAAGGAACACATTGGATGTAGGTGTCTTGCCTGCATGATAACTGTTTCAAACTCCTCTTCCAGTGGAATTAATGCACCAAATGGATGAAGGAGAATTGCCATCAGGCAAGACCTTTGGGGGGTTGGGATTCATGTTGTTGGAGAACTGGCCACAAAACACAGAAGTAGCACATGTGTGTTGTGTTTTGGTTGGAGAAGTAGGGCAGGGTTACTGTACTATGATGTCAGTTGTAACAGTAGTTGGTTTGATCAGCAGTTACTAGTATCTCATTCATAGACATGGATAAAACAAGATCCTGGCATTCATGACTTATCATTGTATGTCCTGTATTTCTTTCTTTCTTTTTTGGTAAAAACTCTTCCTTATTGTTCCTAATCAGTGGTTAACACATTTGCGATTTTTACACATCACAATGATAGTACATTCACATCATTAGATACGTTTTTACCTTTTGAAACATTCAGATGGTTTGTGTCCACAAAATGTCTTCTAGTCAACATCAGAGCAACAAATGAATAAGTTCACCATTTGGGAGCTTTATTGTTTTTATATTGTCATTTTTACTGATGCTTTTATTACAGATTTTCACTTTTAACTATTTCGCAAAAACAAAGCAGGAAAAAACTAAATTTATTAATCTGGAACAAGATTAACTGAGAAGTAAAATCACAGCAGAAACATGTTTAGAAACTTACATAAACTGTCTGAATTATTTTGGGAGGTCAGCACTGGATACCCAAGTTAGCATAAATGCTCACCTGCTTTAAAGTACTGGCCCTTTCCACTGCCTGTCTTCACCTCCTGTGCCTCTCTCAAGTTCCAGCCAATACTGTGCTCAAAAGACCACCTCGAACACATAACCTAATCTATGTAGAAGCCATACAGACCACAAGGAGGGATAATCTTTTAACACCCTTTCTTATTACCTGCTGTATATCTCACTTCTGCTCAGTTCAAACCTTTCACAGTGCAGTAAACATAATACTGTTTACTGTTCCACGAAATAAACCCTGCTGTACATTTATAACTGAAGTATTATCAATTTCAAACAATCCAGTAGCACAACATTCACCATAGTAAAATGGAGTGCAGTTATATTACTTCATACACACAAATATTAATGCTTAAGCAGTACTGAATCCTTGAAACCTACCCTGTCCTTGTCAAACTAATTTTTATATGCAATCCTTCATCATAGCAACCCTCCACAGTAAATTTATTTATTTATTTATTTATTTATTTTAATTTTGTTTACCGGGATGGTCCGACTGGACAAGGTCCGTTTACAGCGGAGGCCCGGGGAGAAAAGCTCCAGTTTAATTAGGATAACATATTACAGGAAGTAAACATATAATACCATATGTAGGCAATATTATCTATTGAACAAGAAATTTCTAGACGGAAGTCAAAAGAGTAGACATTTGCAATAAAAAAAAGCAATTTACATATATACATTTAGTTAGCAAAGAGCATAGTCAGATTTTATTAGGTACATGTTTTCCATGTAAAATATTTTGAGGAAATATATTTATTGGGGCATGAAAAGACAGAAGTTGGTTGTAAAGGTAACAGATTGTGGTCTATGTGATACATGGACAGAGCCAAGAACTTGTGAGATGGGCCTTAAGTGAGTTTTTGAATAGAGTGGTGCTAGCTGCAGAAGTCACAGATGGGGGGAGATTATTCCAAGTTTTGGCTATAGTGTGTGATAAGAGAGATTTTCCTCCTGTATTATTTGCTGAGGTAGTAGTGAGGAGTGACTTGTTGGCTGAGCGGAGTGGACAATTTGGAGTGTGGTGGGTCAGTAGATGCCTTAATGCAGGAATTTTATTGGGTTGTTTTAGGATGTTATATGATAGAACAAGTTGGTGATATAGTAGCAAATGTGGCAGTTCGAGCCATTGAACTTGTCTGAGAGGTATGCAGTGATGGGTTCTAAATGGGGTGTTTTTGGCAAACTTGGCAATTCTGTTATAACAGGACTCAAGTTTGTCTAGGTCAGATTTCCTAATGTGAGTGAGAATTGGGGCTGCATATAGTAGTGTAGATAGGAGATGGGTTTGAGCTAGGGTGACTTTAGCTTGATTAGTTAGAAAGTTCTTTTGCCTGTATAAGGAACCCATCTTTTTGTGCACCTTTTTTATAGTTTGAGAGATGTGGATGTTGAAGTGGAGGTTGTTGTCTATTTCGATGCCAAGGAGCTTGGTGTGAGGAGAGGGAGAGATGATAGTACCATTGGCGGAGGAGATGGAGAAGAAGACTGGAGTTTTTTGATTTGTTTGGGGTAAAAGTAGTAGTTTGGTTTTGTTAGGATTTAGGATAAGTTGTATGTTAGTTATCCATCTTTCTACTGAGGTGAAGGACTCTTGGGTGAGGTCCTGTAGGGAGGTCAGGGATGGAGCTGAGCATATAAGGGTGGAATCATCTGCATATTGGATTAGTGAGGCATGCAGGCTACTTTTGTATAGGTTATTGGTAAATATTGAGAAGAGAAGAGGTCCTAGTATGGAGTCTTGGGGTACACCAATGGTGGTTGGGAGCAGAGATGATAAAGCTCCTTGCCACTGGACAGCTTGTTGTCGTTCTGATAGGTAGCTTTTAAACCAAGCAATAGTGTTTGGGGTGAAGGCTAGGGAGGTGAGGGTATCTATTAGTATGGAGTGAGAGACCATATCAAATGCTTTGGAAAGGTCAAGGAATATGGCTGATACGAATCTGTTGTTATTCCTGTGTTGGTTAACTAGGTCTGTGAAGGAAAGGAGGGCAGTGGTTGTACTATGGTGAGGTCGAAAGCCATATTGTGTGGGAGAGAGGAGATTGTTTATGTTTAGGAAGTGCATGACTTGTGAGTGTATGCATTTTTCTAGTATCTTTGATAAAGGTGACAGAATAGCAATGGGTCGATAATTTGAGAAATCATAGGAGGTGCCTCCCTTATGAAGGGGAATGATATAGGAGACTTTCCACAGATGAGGGATATATGACTCCTGTATAGAGCGGTTGATAAGGATTGAGACTGGGTAGGCTATGGAGTTGACTGCCATTTTTAGGAAATGTGCTGGTAGCCCATCTGCTGCGAGGGTAGTGGGTTTAAGTTTTAAGAGATGTTTCTTTATTGTAGAGGTTGGGATAGGTGAGAAGGTAAGAGGAGCAGAGTTGTTTGGTGCTGTAGGCATGGGTGTGTAGTTATTTTTGGCTAGTTGAGTGGATAATGAGTTAATGGATTTGGTAAAATGTTGGTTGAATTTTGAGTCTATTTCGGTAGTTGTGTCTGTGGAGGTTGCGGTGGGAGAGGGTGTGGTGTTTTTTCCTGGTTTTAGTAGGGAGTTAATTGCATGCCAGAATTTTTGTGGGCTGTTGGAGTATTTGTTTTGGATATTTAGGTAGTAGTTTTGTTTGTCTAAATTAGTTTGCTGTTTAGCCTGGTTTCTAAGATGTTGATAGTTTTGTTTAGAAAGACTAGTGTTGTCTTTCTTCCAGGTTTTCCATGCCTTATCTCTAGATTTTAATAAGGCTCTAGTGGTGTTAGTAAGCCAAGGAGCTGAGTGGACTTTAGCTCTAATAGTTCTTATGGGTGCTATATGGTCAAAGACCTTAATGAAAGTATTATTAAAGTAGTCAACTGCTAGGTCTAAGTTCAGGATATGTAGAGGTTCCCAGTTGCAGTTATTTAATGCAGTGTTAAGATGTAGAGGATTAACCTTGCGATCATTTCTAACTTGTCTAAAGACAGTAGGTTTGTGTATGTTGGTACGTCTGCGTAGGAGGAATGTTGGGAGATGGTCACTAAGGCTGTCTGGTAGACAACCTGTGTGATAGTTTTGTTCTGGGTAGTTCACTAATGTCCAGTCTAATATGGATTTTTTTTGGGACTTCTTATCTATTCTTGTAGGTTCTAGAATAAGTTGAGAGAATCCATAGAGGTTGATGTGGCAAGTGGGGTTATTAGAGGTGGAGGCTAGCCAATCAGTGTTTAGGTCTCCTAACAGAATAGTCTCTTGTGGTAGGTTGTATTTTGTCCATTGCAGAATTTCTTCAATTTTAATAATGTTATTGCCTGGAGGGATATAAGTACAGAGAATATTGATACTCTTTTTATTGTTAAGTTGTAGCATAATTCCTAAGATTTCAGCATTGTCAAATTTTGGTGGTGGGGTTGGCAGGGGTTGTATAGTAAGTGTATTTTTGTAGATAATTGCAACTCCCCCTCCCTTCTTACCTATTCTATCTAGTCTAATGATGTTATATCCTGGAGGGAGAATTTCTTCATTCTTAGTGCTGGGATTTAACCAGGTCTCTGTTATGGTTAGTATATCAGGGGAGTAGTGGGTTATGAATCGTGTACATGAGTAATTTTGTTAGATATACTGCGAGTGTTAAGGTTTATGATGAGTAGGTCTGTTGTGTGTCTGTTTGTGGGTATGATGTTGATTGGTCCTGGATTCGGGTGAATGTCACCAGAGATAAGGAGGTATTTCTTTAATAGTATATGACGTCTGATTGCTTGTAGCATATCTATGTAAAGTTTGTTTGGTATCTTTCTAGTGAAAGATGTTAAACAGCACTTGTTGAGTATGAGTACTATTTTGTTAATTTCTAGTAGAAAGGGGGATATGGGGAAGCTCTTGTGGTCTTTTGTTGGTGTGAAGGGTTGTGTTGTATGGTAGGAGGTTTGGGGTAATGAAATGTATGAGTGTGGGGACGTTGTGTAGGTTAGGGCTGTGAGGGTAGATAGGAGGCATATAAGAAAGGAGAGCATGGTATGTGTCATTGTGTTTGGTTGATAATTTTAATTGGATGAGAGAAAAGATAGGTGTTGTGTTTGGGAGGAAAGAAGATAATTGGATTTTGGGAGTGGTCAGGTGATATGGGAGGTGGGAGGAAAGGAGATTATTGGAGTCTGGGAGTGGACAGGTGATATGGGAGGTAAGAGGAGTGAAGATGATTGGCTGTGTGGAGTGGTCAGGTGGTATGGGGTTAAAAATAAATCTAGATGCAGTGGGGGTGGGTGGGAATTGGGGGTAGGGTAGGGGAGCGGAGTGAGCCCACTGGGCGAATGGAGCGGGTAGAGACAAGTGAAGGAGTAGTTCAAGAAAAAAAAAAAAACAATCAGCGAAGCACTGACTACTGAAGGTAAGTTAGGTGAGGGTAAGTACAGGGATAAGTACTACAATGGTAGTGAAGTGTGGGAGGATAGGTAGGTGTTGACATTTAAAACCCCAGGGTGAAGTATTTGAGAGGGAGTCTATGTAAGGCAATTCTGTATGGGAGCTAGTTGGTCTAGGACTAAAGAAGGAAATACTAAAGGTAAAAAGAAGGGGGGTTACAATGATGGAGGTGAAAAAAAAAATTGTAGGAGGTCTTCAAGGATAGATAGTGGGTAAATGTCAGTAGTATAAAAACACTAAGTATACTAGGGAAAAGAAAACAAAAATCCCATCACTGGATCACAGGCAATCTTGTGTCTGGAATTTTGCCCTATGACAAAAGTATAAAACAAATAAAAAAGCAAAATTAAGTCCTCCATTTCACCCCCTCCCCCACCCAGATGCTCAACCAACCAATTTAAAGATACTTTCTTCAACCTCAAACCTTGGAAAGGTTTCAAAACAAATGTAAAATAAACCCTTTCCACTCAGGCCATTTGTAAATCCATTCAGGATCCAAATAATTCACAGTAACTTAACACACTGCAACAGTATGTCACCCTAAAAACTAATTAACATCATAATTTAACATAAACATCTACATAACTATAGTAGAGCAATACATCACCATATTGATCCTTTCTAACACTCATTGCCTCCACAGTGCCATAAAGAAACTCCAGTCCTTAATAACCACTCAATAAGCTACTTGGAGGTGCCCTTATAAAGTTAATATGAGGTTAACATAGTTGCGGGAGCATACAAATGTATACATTATCAACCATCTAAAGGAATATACCATCCAAAGATTGTGGTACTTCACACACTTCACTAGCTTTGTCTACTAATACCCAAGGTTTTAGTCTGAGACGGCTCAATTTGCTAAATCGTTGAACAGCTCAGGATCTTACTACCAAGGAAACACATTAGTAAACGTGTTTTACAGGGGAAGCAAGCCTCCCTGCACCACTGAACTTGAATAAACCTACCCTACCCTACTGCTGTAGAAACACAATGAATAACAAAATCTCCAAAAAAAAAATAATTATTGCTCACACACACACACACACACACACACACACACACACACACACACACACACACACAAAGAAACTACACTAACATAGATTTCCTATAAAAAGCAGTTAGCAGTGAGTTCAGCATCGAGGAAACTGAGCTTGTGGAATAGATCTAGGTTGCTGGGGAAATGGGGAGACCCTATAAGAATATTACAGTCTGTTGAGTAACATTTCACTGTCTAATATGAATAATTATAAACTTGTATATCTTATAAAAACATTTTTTTATAACAGAATATTCTAACAAACATTAACTTCATGGACAAGTGTCATTTTGTAGCCTTTTGGTTTTAGAGAATGTACCTCATGATTTTATTCATTTGTCAGTAGAAAGACAGTAACCTACTTATAAAAAGTCCTCTATAAAGTGTAGCAGTTTCAGTATCTGGACAATTCAGTTATTGCTCAAAGAAGTAAGTCAGTTGCTCTTTATCTCTTAAATTCCCTGCTGCTGTGCACTTTGAGTTGTTCATTGTCTCATCATAATGTATTCGTATCTCTCCTTGAATTCATTGAAGTGCTTATGCTTAGACAAAGAGAACAAACCATATAGGAGAACCCATTACTTTCCAGGCTTTTCAATGCTTTTCTTGAAATATAGTGATGCATTTGAAATTTAGAGCTCATAGCCCTTTATGTGGGGGGGGGGGGTTAATAGGTAAATCGATTGGATGTCTAATGCATCTAAAACATTTATACTTGCCTGTTAAATCCTATCACTCAGAAATACCTACCTCTTTCTTCCCCATCACACCTCTAACATTTGTCATAAACCTGAGGAAAATACTTTGATGTCTGTTTGGAGTATAACACTTCAGTGCAAAAATCCCAAACTTTCTGGACTTTGTTACGTACTTGGGAGCCATACATGCGTTGGTTCCCTATTAGAATACTGAAGATGCATTCTTTCAAATGCGTCTTGGTTGAACTCAAAAGCCTGAAACGGCAAAATATCAAAGCGGCTTCTAAGCAAATTCTTTCCCAGGGAAAGAATTTGCTTGGCCGCTTCATTACTTTGCCGTTTTTGGCACTGTAGTGCGGTCTCGGAGTTGGTATATTTAAGTAGGGGGCACAGCCCCACACTTAATGTAATGTTTAAAGTGTGTTTTATTTGTTTTTGGTTGTTGTTGGAACAGTGATTTTTTTTTCCCTAGGGAAAAAAAAAAATCGCTGTTCTGACAATTCGAAATTGTAAGCTTTCGCTTACATAGGGTTGATTAATCACCATTCGCTTTGTTAAGCACTCGGTGATCAATTATAGACCCACATGCGTTCTGTGTTGTACATTGCTTATCCAATCTCTCTTCCCAATCTTTTCTGTCCATCTCTAATTTATTCTTATAGTTATCGTACAATATCTTATATGCCTTCCCAATTTTCATTTTTTAACAGCAGCTTCTGTTCTAGATTCAACAAAAAAATGTACCAGAACAGGTCTTTCACTTTGGATTCCAGTATACCCTTTTACTTTGCCTATACTATGATATCAATCACTGGCAGAGAAGCCAGTCTCTAGACAATAGTCCAAACATCTTCTTGGCCTCTTTCCATTCTGGTACCTTTCCCTGTCTAGTTATTTGCTCCCAATACCTCGGTTCCTTTGCCAGTTTTTGCCAGTAAATTCCATGCCCCTCTTGCCTATTCTCTGTACCTCAACTTATTGTCATCAACAAAAGCTCCTTTCTCCACTCTTGTGTTGGCTTAGTTCTTAGAATTCTTTTTGCTACTTTATGAATATAATATTTTGTACAGCTGTTACAATTATTCTTAAGGATCTGCATCCAAAATCCCACTCTGTCCTGTCTTCAGTTTCCCCTCTGTTTCACCACATCCTTTTCTACTTTGAATTATAATCTTCTGCTTTTATGTATATGACCCATAATTTGCTTCTTCCCTTTTGTAAATTAGCTCTAAAACATTCCTTCAAATAAAAAGAAAAAAAGGAAATCCCAAGGCTACAGTGTAAAGCAAAAAACACTGTAAGCCGCAAATGGACAACCTGAGAAAACGCGTTAGTGTAATAAACGTTTAATGAATGCTTTTGTCAAAAGACTTCTGTAGAAAATATTTTCTGAAAAATTCCTTCGTCAAGTAATCCTAAATCCACCAAACAGCTGACACTCTCTATTGCAACTGTAACACTGAGTCATACTGTTATTTCAAAAACGAACTGGAATCATCACCAGACATCTTCAAGTTGCTTCCCATAACAATTCAACAAACCTGAATCACTTTCATTTGCTGTTACATAGTTTCCATAGCACTATCTAAATCCATTTTCCATAGCTGCATAACTGATTGGCAATTTTCTTAAACAATATTATGGCTTCACATCATAAGAGGACTTTGACATTCCTTTTGATTCAGCAGTGACATCTCATCACTTTTTCTCAAATCCAGTGAGAGCATCATTCACTTGACAAGTAACTCTAATGCTGTTACCAACTTCATGTTGAAAAACACTTAACATCCACAAAGAAAAAAAAAATTGCTTTAACCCTGTTGGGTGGTTGAAGGGAATAACCAACCACATGAAGAATTAAAAGACTTCCCCAATTTTGACTTTCTCAACTGCAGTGAATGTGACCAAATTTCTGAAGTTCATGACATCTGTGGAAAAAACATTGTAATATTTGTGCATTTGGATAACAGATTCCACTCAAAGCTTTTCATTCTCAATGTTTTCTGCTTGGATGAAAAAAGCATAATATCCTTCTGTGACATGCACTCTTGTCAGCATTGCAATACTTTCAGAGGGGAGAAGTTTGTATATTAGAGCCAAGAATCTAAATGCCTACTTAGACCAGAAAAAAAGTTGAAAAACTTTGTAAAAACAGGCCATTTTTAGGTTAACTATTGACTTCTAGTGTACTGGTAAAAAGAGGAAAGTAATTCAGTTGCCAAGGACATCAGGTTACCAAGATTACATGTGGAAACTTTGAGGCTGTAGTGATCCTGTTAGCTCCACGGAGTCTTGGGTCCACCAGCTCAGACTTCATAGGAGTCTGTGAAGTGCAGGCCTAATGCCAGATCCCTTTTACCCATGAAAAACATCTGCACTTCTCAAGGGATGCTAGCTTCTCCAGAATTACAAGAAAGACAGGGTGTAGAGGATAACCTTACTGTAGTAATAGGCAGCTAAACTGAATGATTGTGAATTAGGCTGCTAGCTCCCACAGCACCAGAATCTACTGTTACACAGCAGGTGATGGGTCCCGTCCCTACTAATGAGACATCTCAGTCTTCTGTGCTGATTCCAAGAGGTTTTCATAAGAATGTGTGCTACATATCAGAGGGCAAATGTACCAACACAGCCTCCAGTGATTGATGTCAATCTTCCCCACAGAAGAGGATAAAGGAGTCCCCTCATTTCATTTTGTTTCAGTCAGAGCTAGAGGGAGAAAAAGTGGTATATTTTTCTCAAGTTGCTTTTCCCATGGGTTATGACACTAATATCCAGGAGACCATCTCCTCAAGTTCCCCTCAGGATGATGTCCTATATGGAGACCCACTTAATTTGATGAAGGAACATTTCAGATGGGTATTGAAAAAGATTCCTGCCGTATATAAAAGGTATGTAGAAGTTGTATGTGTGAAGGAGCTTGATTCATTGGTCATCCATCCAGTCCTTGCAGCTTTTAGGGATGCATTGAATCTTCATCACCAAACCCCAACTCCCAGCCAGGAAACCAGACAGATTCTGCTGGATGCAAGCAGTATTCAAATATTTATATGAGAACCCAATGTCAGATCCAGTAGTGGTCTTAACAGAAGCATTCAAGGTATCCAATATGATGTTAGTCCTTAATGTCATAACAAATGATAGAGAACAAGATCCTGGGTAGGTTTGTTAAGAAGGTAGATATCTCATCTACCCTGAAATGTATGCAGATACCTGCCAAACCCACATGCAGAAATACCAGGGGAAAGTCCTAAAAGAAACTGAGGACACAATCCTGGATGAAAACCTCAAGATAAAAGTTTCCAGGCTTGCTCATTAGCTGTTGAAATAGATAATCATACCATAAAATGCAGCTACAATGTAGTGAACATGTGCAGCAAGGCAGCTGCTTCTGGGATAGTGATAAAAATAATTACTTGGTTCAGGCTACAGTCCTCATCAGAAGATGTTGAGGGTCAGCACCTGGATTCACCTTTACATAAGTAATTTCTGTTTGGTCCTCCCTTACAGGTAATTTTCAAATGTCTGGAAGAGCAAGGCAAAACTATGTAAAGGTTATACAAATGTTTCCTGTACCTGTTCCAAAATATAGTAGAAACCATCTCTGCAAATCCTGACTTTTTTATAAGAAGCAAACGAGGGTTTACCAATGCAGACAAAAAAGGGGCTGGGTGGCAGACTGGGTTTATTCAAAGAAGCTGGGTTTTAGCTGTTGTTTAACCAGTGTGTAACACAGAGGTTATTTCCAAGCCCCACTTACATGAATCCCCTGGTCCAAAAGGCACAAGAAGGATCTTGTGTCAGAAGTAGTAGATCAGTTGTCTGCTTGGCTTTATGGCATAGGGGTATGAAGTGCTGATTGTGACACAGACAACTGGAGATCGATTAGCAGCCCTGTCTCTGGAGGAGCAGGGCAGGAAGGGAGAGAAATAAAGAGATATGTCTCACTCTTATTTCTGTAGGGGGAATGGGGTTGCACATACTCTGAGGCAGATGGAATAGCTTGATTTCTCTAATGGAGACTGGGGAGACTACCTCCTGTGCATGGAGGTTGGTGAATGGGGTTGATTGTGGGCATATATCCCTCTCAGAAGTGAGGGACTGCCCATTAGGGACAACGCATTGTATATCCCAAAGTCCTCAGTGTATCCAAGTGTGCAGAAGACTTAGGGCTAAAAAAAAATAAGAAAAAAACATGAACCACCCCAGTGGCTGCCTTATCCTCAAGCTTGTGATGGGATATGAATTTTGGCTGGAAAAAAAGGCTGTTGATTGGCAGGCAGTGGGGAAAAATGTGGAAGAAAAGAAGTAATAGGTCAGTTGTTGGCTCTGGAGTTGGTGGAGAGATTCCAGAAACATTAGGAAGGAAAGTAGTTCTACTTGTGGCTATTCATTTTCCCAAAGAATTATGGGTGTTGGAGGACTGTTCTGGTATTATCCAGACTGAAATAATTATTGGAGGTGGAGAGTTTCAAGATGCTGACCTTGTCAGGCCTTCTTCGTTTGCTTCACAAGGCTGTCCTTATGGCTATTCTGGACCTGAGGTGCATGTACCTGCATATCTCAATTCAGCCAGACCTCAGGCTCACTGGGGGGTGGGGGTAAGCAACTTCCAATTCACCCTTCTCCCTTTGGACTGTCCACTGCCATCGAGCTGTCAGGAAATGTCTAATCCCAGTTTTGCCCACCTGAGGGCAAAGGGAAAGCACATTCATACTCACCTGGACATTTACCTGAATCAGGCCTTCTCACAGCTAGAAATGTGTGAGGCAGTGGCTAATACAGTGTCCACCCTTCCCTGCTTAGGATTCGCAGTGAACTTTCCCAAAACCAGTCTGGACACAGAGACAAAAAAACATGTTCATGGAAGCACTGCTGAGCACAGGTGAGGTTAAATTCTTCCCTCTAAAGGAGAAAGTCTTGATGTTAAGATTATTTTTCATGTGCCTGGTGCAAGCAAAAGGACTGCAGGCCAGGTAAATGTTCCAAACATTAGGCCACTTATCTTCCATCCAGATAGTAACACTGGCATGGTTACACATGAGGAAGATGCAGTGATACCTGTAGGGAATCACCAGTTTCCATTGTCACAGTGAATTAGTGTCTTTCCATCCATAAGTAAGGAATATCTGTGATGAGCAGCGCAGGTGAAGGGTAGCTGGAAGTTGGCCTATGGCACTTCTCTCACTGAGACATACTCTGACTTCAAATGTTTCAGACCTGGCATGGACAAGATGTCAACATCATCTGGTCCAGATTTATGTAGAAAATAAAACATAAACAAGAAGGAAATAAAGCTAATTTTATTCACCCTAAGGACTTTGTCTAGTTTCTTCTTTTTAAACCAGGATGCCTGATAAAAGCCCGCCTTCTAGGCTTTTACATTTCCTAGTTCTACTTTGCAGAGTTTTCCTCCTGAAAATAGCATAAAGCTTATGGGAACAGATATCACAAGAGAAGAACTATTCTTCCCCATAACAGAACATGCACAGGGAATTAATTTTTTAACTTTATCAGTCATTCCACTGAATTTGTTTTTTTTCAACCATTGTTTCTTTACAAATATTGAATTTCTTGGATGTCAAAACACTTAATGGCATAGCCACCAGAAGGTTGTATACCAGAATATACAGGAAAGTAGTATGTAATTGATGATGAAACAGGAGGAAGCTCAAGAATCAACGAAAGACTGGGATTTTGGATGCAGATCCTTAAGGAAAATAACGATAACCATGCAGAATACTACATTCGTAAAGTAGCAAAAAGTATTCTAAGAACTAAGCCAACACGTGAATGGAGAGAGGAGTTTCTGCCTATAGGGATGACTGCAATTCGGGATACAGACAATAAGCTAGAGAGAGATGGAATTTATTGGAGAAAGCTTGCAAAAGAACCAAGTATTGGGACAAATAATTAGAGAGGGAAAGTTAATAGAATGGGAAGAGGCCAATAATTTATTTGGACTGCAGGCTAGAGATCATCTTCCCTATCTAGGATTGATATCAGTGTATAGGCAAAGAGAAAGACCAGCACTGGTAGAGTTTTTAGTAGAATCTAGAACAGAAGCTGCTGTTAAAAAAGGAATAATTAGTAGAGCATGCAAAGTATTGCATGGTAACTATAAGAATCAAAGGAGGTTAGATAGGCTTGGGAAGAGAGATTGGTTAAGCAATTCATTAAGAAACAATGGGGGATATATGTATGTGCCCAAAATATGCAACAAAGTCTAGCAGAGTTAGCATCTTTGCTTGGTATTTTTATTCCCCAAGTAGACTCCAGAGAATTTTTCCTCAGGTAGACAGCAAATGTTGAAGGTGTGATGGGGAAGAAAGAGGTAACTGAGAACATATTTTCTGGGAATATAGTGAGTTGGTAGACTTTAAAGAATCCCTACAGACTGCTCTGTCAGAGAGACTGGGTGAGCAAATTGGTGTAACTAAGGAAATGATTTTTTTGAGCTATGATACAGCATCAGAATTGCCTACACATAGTAAGGTCTTGCTGAGTCCAATTATGGTGGCTGCCAAAAAAGAAATTACAAGAAAATGGAAATCAGAGTGTAAACCAACGTTACTACAAGTATTGCCTGTAGTAACAGAGATAAAACAACTGGAATTGGGATCTTTAGAAAAGGGTAGAAGCAAATTACATAGAAAAAATGGGAATTGTGGGAACAATACACGAGAGGAGGAACAAGGTTTGAAAGGAGGCAGGATGTGAATGAGCTATGTAATGTTTGACTGACAATGACGGGGTAGATTATAACTGATGCATAATGTTTGCAACTAAAATTATGTCAGTATGGTATGTGATGTATAATGTTTGCAAGTAAAATTATGTCTATACAGTTTGTTTTTATTTATATAAATGTACTATTGCCTATATAATACGTGATAATTTAATAAAGATGTTTCTTGTTTAAAGTATGTAAAGTAGTATGCAATAATAGTTATCTACACTACCACAGCTTTCACCCCACAAACAGTTGAAGAACATTGTGGTTAATAACCCAGTAATAAACACTGGCTTTCTAAGCTCACAACTTTGGATGATCAATGTTCATTAAACATGCCAGACGTGAAGTAAATGTGTATATAGAGGTGATACAGTGACAAAGTGAGTAACACGTTTCTCGTGGAGGTTAAACTACATAGAAAAGTCAGGTTTGAACTTGAAAGTATTTAGTTCTTGTTATTCTGTGGTTAATAGGTGGACATACAAGGGTGGGCCTCACATATAATGTGGATGCAGGATTTTAAGCCTTTAATAGCAGATTTGAGGTCCTTCAAGGGAATATGGAGGTATTTAAGGCAGTTGGTTTAGGGATTTATTCTACAACACAGAGGGTATGATCTTCATAATGTTTGTGGAGACTATGAGTGAAGATGTTACTGGGACTGTAACTAGTAAGGAAAAGGCACATTTCGTGTGGATTCTGCAACCAGTGTAGATTTCTTTCTAACACTTCTTACTGTGTGTACGTTAACTCTGGAAGGATATAAAAGTTACCTACTTCCAGTAATAAAAGTTCAGAACTGGCATTTCCATCCTCATTATTGGCAGGACTACAGCATTAAGACTGGCAGGAATTAATGCAGCAGTAGAAATTTTTACAGGCTTCCTGTACTGTACTATGCTCACCAGAATCCTTTTCAGATCTCTGTAGCCTGTGCAAGATGGAGGCTGTACAACTACTACATGAAAAATGAAATAACATATTTACAACAAAATCCTATACAGTCGTAGTGGAAATGATAATGAGGATGTAACTGCCAGTCCAGTTCTGTTATTATGGAAAGTGCAGAACTTTGTATCTGGGACAAAACTTCCATCCTCATTACCACCAGGACGACTGAGTTCCAGTCTAAACCTGTTGTGTGGATTCTCATGAAAGAATGTCTGGAATAATGGTGACACCAAAGGAAGACCTTGATCCAGAACTCACATCCAGCTTACAATTTCTTCAGTGTTTTCAGTGATGCCTAATTATCTACTGCACAAATATCACCCAGGAATACATTTTTGAAAGAAAGCTTGAGGTGCAGCCTTGGTCATGGCATAGTGGGCCCTTGGCTCAGCAAGTGAAATCTTAGTTTTTTTGTAACAAAATCAAGTGGAATTCAGAACCCATTCGTAAAGCATTAACTCTGACAATCTGGGCCCCATTTTCTTGACTGCATATGATATAAACAGCTGAGAATCATTCATAATTGATTTGGTTCTGTTCACATAAAATCTGAGCTGCCTATGAACATCCATACATAGCAACAGGATAAAACTGTGCCCTGGGTCTTGGCCCAGATGTAAAAACAAGTCCATCTACTTTTATATGTTTTACTGCCGTTAACACTCTTAGTAGAGGTTAGGATTTGGACTGCCCTGTTAGGGTGGGTAGTGTCCTTGAGCATAACTGGAAATGGAAAAACATGTAGTTAGGCATTGGGGATGGAGGTCCAGATATGGCTTGCTAGGCAGGTGCAACAGAAGGCTCCTGGTTGGCTTCAGATTGAGAGGCCTGTTCAGAAGATGGGGCCATAGCAGAGGGAATTAATCCTGAAGAATCAATCCTGATGCACCAAAAGGGTGCTGTCAGGATAACCTTGGCCTTGTGTGCCTTGCCTTTCTCCAGAAATATGAGAGTAAATGGAAATGGGCAAAAAAGCATAAAGGAAACATGGGGAGCATTTCTGAGCAACTGCATCCCTGGGACATCCTATCAAAGGATGAATAAGAGAATCAAAATTGGTGTATTTTTTATTGTTTGTAAATGGGAAGAGGTTGCAGCAAGGCTTCTTCCATTGCTGGAACAGGTTTGGAGCTATCATCACATTGACAGGCTACTCAAGATTGTATCGGTAAATATAGGCTAAGCCTGTCCACTAGAGATTTGGCTTCTCCTAGGGCATGACCTAGCAGTGACATCTCATTTGATCAATAGGGCCCGTTCCCAAGCTCCCATGACCTCCTGCCATTCCTGACATTATGGTTAGCAAAAGGCAGTTTTGAAACGCCTGCCCACTGCAAAAGATTGCCCTTATTTCCATCCTTTGGACCATCTGCTCTTGAAAATGCCCCCCCTTCTCCATCCTTGAGTGGAAGTGTCTGTGATGACAGAAGCAGATGGGGGTGGGGGCTTAAAAAGATTTGCCCACAGACAGACTGGACTAGCGGATCCACTGTGTGACATTACATTACTGGGAAGTTTTGACTAGAATATTTAGGGGATCTAACAATTGGTTCCACAGAAGGTCCCCTGGAAAACTCTGATAAGGTAATGGTCATTGCCACCATGATTCCCAGTGCCCAGACAATGAACTGCAGGAAATGACTGAATTATCATGGTATAAGAGATGACAGATAAGAGAAAACTCTTTTCAGAAGGAAGAAATGCTCAACAAATCAGAGCATCCAGTGAATATGATAGACTTCATGGGCATCAACAACGACTTTGATGTGTTCACCATTATTTATAAGGGCTGAAAGAGTGACATGGATAGTTCCCAGAAGCTCTAAGATTGTCCATTCATCCATTCAGAGGGCAACCAGATACACTGCTACAACTGCTATGCATTTCATGAACACCCTGTGTCTGAGGTGAGACTAAATGGAAAACTGAAAATCACTAGCCTTTTTTCCAGTGGAATTATAGGAGCCTCTGGGACTTCTTTGTTATCTTGCAGACAGGCATCATGGAAGTCCAAAGAGCACATCCAGTTTCCTTCTTACACACAGAAGTATGGCTTGACCATGTGACATGGTTCTTTCAAAATAAAGTTGTTTTAGGCCACACAAATCCAAATCCAGAATGGGTCTGGGGACCTTCATTTTCTTAGGTATCAAATGAGTTTGGAGTATAAACCTAGCCCTTGATGGTCTGGTGGGATTTCATGGGTTGCGCTTTTTTTGGGTGAAGCTTAATTAAGTCTGGAAGGGGAAGAGACATCATATTAGAAGGAAAGAGGAGTGGAAATATGCAGCTCCTTCAAACTGTGTTTCTCAGGACTTGTCCATGGTGATGGCTATTCACGTGGACAGGTGGAAAGAGGGGCAGCACCCAACTGACTGCAGAATGCAACAGTTGAACAAATCCTCACAGAGCATACTCCTGGCCCCGATGGAGGACCATAGTATCCTTGACTGTTCTGCTGGTTTTGACCTTTCTCAAATTTGCTGTAAACCATTAAGGCTTTTTTTTCTTTTAAATTCCCTATTACCAAAATGCTGTTGACCACAGTGAAATCTTAATTAACATGGATTCCCCTCCATTCTGGAAAATGGGTGTTGTGGAGGTTGGAATTTTACCTAAATGCACTGAGGATCTTGTCCACTTGTTCCTGTTTCTTTAATTCAGCTTTTACTGCACTGTCCAAAGTGCAGGCGTCCATCAAAGTGGGTATTTAAAGAGTTGACCTTAATGTCCTTAGCAAAAAACTTATAGCATAGCCAGGCATGACATCTGATAGCAGGGCCATTGCCCACTATCCTGGATTAACTATTTCTGTGTGAGCAGGACACAAGGATAGATTTGAAATGGAGCTCATAGTTGACACCTGGAACTGTAATTTCTTTTTAAGTTTCCTCTCTGGCAACTCTTCTAGAGACCTGAACACTTCTCAAGCAATGTCTGTCTCAGTCCCTCTAAGTAAATGTGGAGGATGAGTTTAAATTGATTCCCAAGCATAGGCAAGGTGCATGATTCTTAGTTGGATGGATGGCAAACCTGTGCAGAGCAGGAGCACTTTTCAAGGCAGCTGCTACTACAGTGGACTTCATATCTAGTGTACCTGTCAGTCTTGACCAGTACTTAGGAGGTCCCTTTTGCCTCTTTGGTACGGGAGATGTAATGTTGATGTTTTTGCATGCAGATTGTATCACTAGCTGGAGCTATCTTGTCTGCTGGGGGGACCACCCAAAATGATGACTTGGGTGACAGAGAAGCCTCCTGCAAAATCATTTCTGATAGAGAGAGGGAGTCCTAAGGGCCTCTCCCACCTTGGCTCTGATTATTTCCAGTATTTCTCTAATTTGGGGTCATCTAGTAGAAGTAAGAGGGAATATGCATCATCATCACTGACCACATATTGAGTGCTTAAAAATGTATAAGATACATCCTACACTGACCAACTACATTATGGTGACCATGAAACAGTTGCAGACCACTTTGGAATTAAGCCATGATAAAGGACATATTATTATCCCAGGGATAAAAAATTCAAAGAGGGATATTCCAGGGTGACTCTCTGTCACTGTTGCTATTTTGCCTTGCCATTAACCCATTAAGCTGTTTACTTAACAGCTTGGGCCATGGCTACAATTTGGCTCCTAGAAAACAACAAAGTGCAAAGACTTGTTATCTTCTCTTTGTTGATGATTTAAAACTGTGTAGCTCATCAGATGAGGAACTGAAAGCATAGCTGCAAGTTGTCAAAACCTTTTCAGATGATACAAGAATGTCATTTGGTCTTGATAGGTGTGCAAAACAACCTTTAAAGCAGGAAAATTGCAGCACCAGGAAAACATCAGTTTGGGACAAGAATGTGATATAAAAGAACTGGAGCACGGAGTGCATAAATATTTGGGAATTGATGAAGGATCAACAATAAAACATGAACAAATGTGAATAAAACTTAGTAAGGAATACTTTAGAAGACTTAGGTTTAAATCTGCAAACGTTGTTGACATCTAGGAACAAAATCCAAGCTATAAACCAGTTTGCTCTTCCTGCCCTAACTTACAGTTTTGGAGTGACTGACTGGCCCAAAAACATGTTGGATAGATTAGCTAGGAAAACAAGGAGGATGCTTCATGCTCACCAAATGATTTATAAAAATCAGTGTATACAAAGATTATATGTTCTTCATTCCGAAGGAGGGATGAGCCTCCTTGAAACTGATAACATGTATAGATCTGCAGTTATAGGACTCCACACATGTCTGCCGACCTCATAAGACCCAAGTGTAGTGAAAGTTCTGAAACAGGAGGAGAATAAATCTAAGATGACTTATCTGCTTAATTTAGCAGACGCATATCGGCATCAAGCAAGAATGGAAATCAAACCAGAAGTAGATAAAAATCAGGCAGCAACTGAATGTGCCAAAAAACAAAAGAAAGAATATAAGGTGAAGGACCAGATGAGAAGGCAAGAAATGTGGAAAAAGCATAAATATAGTTGCAAGTATAGAAAACTTCTGGAAGAACCTCATGTTGATCAGGAACAAATACAAGAATGGTTAAGGAGAGGCAAATTCAAACCAAGAGATGAAAGGTTAATATTGACAGCCTAAGTTAGTAGGCTATGTACACGGTTTACAAAATCCATTGAACATGTGGGAGAAACAGACAAATGTAGGTTTTGTAAAACCAAATTGGAAACAGTTGCACACCTTGTTGCTGGTTGTGACATACTAATGGTAGAAGGACTGTATACTGAAAGGCATAATAATGTGGCAAGACTGTTGCACTGGGGATTGTGCAAACATTATGGTATTAAAGTGGCTGAAAATCACAGGAAACGAGCCACAAAGCATCTTAGAAAATGATGGTCTACATCACATGGGATCATCCATTACCTACAGTTCAAAAGATAGATGCTAGAAAACCGGATATAGTGGTACAGGAAAAGAAGACAAAAGTAGCATTGATCATTGAAATCACCACACCCAGTGACTACAATGTCCTGCGCACAGAGAGAGACGCAAAGTCATAAAATATCAGGATTTGCAGGCAGAAACGAGAGCAATGTGGAAGAAAGATACCCAAACAGTTCCAATAGTAGTAGGAGCAAAGGGTCTTATAAAAAAGAGTCTACAATTGTATTTAGATATGCTACCAATCCATGTAATCCAGTACAAATTACAGGAGGAGTCATTACTGGGCACATTGCGGGTGCTGCAAAGAGCACTTTTGGTTGACATCAAAGACTGAAATAACTAATTTCATGAACTTTAATCATACTTTGACTTAGGAATGGGGTCTATTCCCATCATGGTATTATAAATCCAAAAGATTTGGAGAAATTAAGAGTGCCCTAACTTACAGTTTTGGAGTTATTGACTGGTCTCAAAAGGTGTTGGATCAGTTGGACAGGAAAACAAGAACGATGTTTCATGCTTATCAAATCTTTTTTTAAAAATCTGTGTATACCAAGACTATATAGTGGATATAAAAAGTGTACACACCCCTGTTAAAATGCCAGGTTTTTGTAATATAAAAAATGAGACCATAATAAATTATTTCAAAACTTTTCCCAACTTTAATGTGACCTATAACCTGTACAATTCAGTTGAAAAACAAATTTGTTAGGGAAAAAATGTAAAAAATAAAAAATATACAATACGCTGGTTGCATAAGTGTGCACACCCTTAAACTAATCCTTTGTTGTGTGTGCACACCCTTAAACTAATCCTTTGTTGTGTGTGCACACCCTTAAACTAATACTTTGTTGAAGCACTTTTTGATTTAATTACAACATTCAGTCTTCTTGGGTACACACCTACCATCAGTTAAAGAGACTGATTATCCCCAAATAAAGTTCAGCTGTCCTAGTAGGATTTTCCTGACATTTACTCAGTTGCCTGGTACAGCAAAAGCCATAGATGTGAGAAAACCAGATATAGAAGTCCATGAAAAGAAGCCAAGAGTAGCACTGATCATTGACATTGCTACAGCCAGTGACTACAGTGTCTTGCATACAAGAGAGATAAAGTCATAAAATATCAGGATCTGCAGACAGAATAGAGGGCAATGTGGAAGAAGGATACACAGACAATTCCAGTAGTAGTAGTATCAACAAGTCTTAAAAAAATAATTTACAGTCATACTTAATTATTTTACTGATACATGTAACTGTATGAATTGCAGAAGGAATCACTATTAGGCACATTGCAGGTGCTTTGAAGAGCACTTCTGGCTAACATCAAAGATTGAAACAATACTAATTTCATGAACTTTAATCATACTTTGACTTAGGAATGGGGTTCATTCCCATCATGGTATTAGAAACCCAAAAGACTTGGAGAAATTAAAAAAAATAAATAAAAGGCGGAAGATTCAGGTGGTGGATCTTGGTGTTTCCACTTTCAACTACCTCTTTGCTGCCTGGCCTCAGAAAGAAGGACTTCAAGTAGAAGAAGTAAAACTGTAGGTCTGGATAAATACTTGCCTGGTAAAGGAAGCCACCCAGTCACCCACTCATGTAGAAAACAGGGAAAAATGGCTGTCAGTACTGGAGTATGTGAACGCACTGAACAGACCCAGTCAAGGTCCTGGCCAACGGGGGCATATGCAAAAAAGCTGGTATCACTGGAACCAGAATGAATATTAAGCATGTTTAAAGGTTAAGCCCAGCACTGAGGAAGCAGCGGTCAGCTCAGCCTTGACCCTGACCGACAAAGACCTGGCCATCATTGATGTCATTATTGAGTGCATTGCCTCTGATAGCTGGAAGGCCAACTTCAGGGATGAAAGCAAATGGCCCAGACAGAATTGGAACTGGCTTTGACATTAAGTGATCAACCCCCTGATTCTGGAACTAAAGAATCTCCTGACTTAGAGGTCATTAAAGTTCACAATCCCAGTGCTAGCAGCACTGCTGATGTGGCAAAAGTTGATGTTGAAGGCTACAGTTCCAGGCTTGATACCTACATACTGTATCTACCATAGTTGACCTCTGACATTGAGGGGCTGACTGGTGGTCAAATAGGAAGGACCAGGAGATGAGCAGGACCTGGTGTGGAAACTCAAGTTTTAGTGGTGGTAAAATTTGTCAGGGAAGACACCCATCTTATAGGTGGAGGAGACCTTAAACCACATAATGCTGCACTGACAAGAATGCCTCTCACATTTTATTACAGTCAGTTCAGTACAGATGGGGTTCATAGACCTTATTGACCTGACAGAACAAGGGAGTAAGGTCTGGAGATCTTAAATGAAGCCAGTAAATATATGCTGGTGGATATGGGCCTGGGGGGGGGTGGAGAATCTCTGGAAATCCTAAGCTCAGAAATGGGGAGGTTAGAAGTTCTAGCTTTGCTTTTTTAGGAGGAGTAACAGCTACAGGTTGTAGAGTTGCAGATTTCTTTTCATCATCAGAGGCGCTAGGTGGGGGGACAGAGGAGGGGCACTGGGGAAGCCCTTGTTGCCTCAGGAATAGGGCTAGCAGTAGATCTTTAAATTCAGTGGTTTTAAGTCCACCCAGTTCTTAGAATGCTTATGATTATCCTTTGGGGGGATTTTCACATTGCATTTACATTTATGGAACTCCTAGCAACATGAATAATAAAACAGTTGAATTACTTCAAAATGGTGCAGAATGTGAAAACTCTTTAACTGTTTAATCCCTCATACTACTATAAGAAAAATAAGAAAATTCATACAACACTGATAGCATTATTACAAGAAAATGAAAATCAAAGTCTAAACCAACCATACTTGAAGTAGTGAATATTATAACAGAGGTAAAAGAACAGGAAGTGGGATCTTTAAAAAAGGATAGGTGTAAACTACACAGAAAAAAATGGAAATTGTGGCAGCAATACATACAGGAAATGTTTTGATGGAGGAATGAGGTTTAAGAGCAGGCAGGATTTGTACAATTTATGTAATGTTAGTTTGTATTGTATAGAACAATATATGTGATGTATAATGCTTGTAAATGTGAACTTGTTAATATGGTTTTATAACTTGTATATAAATGTAAGTTTGCCTATCCCATAAGTGATAATTCAATAAAGGTGTTTAAAAAAAAACACTGTTAACATGGATCTATATCACGCTGTCGAACTTTTAAAAGTTGGAATGTCATATAGTCGACACCTTATGATCAAACTTTTAAAAGTTCGAACATTTCAATGAAGATCTCCTCTGTACAGTGCGGAATGGGAAGATTTCCCTTTCTGCACTATAGTGCGATCTCAGAGTTGGTATAGTTAAAGAGCGGGGGTGTGTGGGGTGAGCAGCCCCCCCCATGTGAGGGGTGCAGGGGGGCTTGCCCCCTGCTTAAACCGTTCAGGTAGGTTTTTTCGTTGGTTTATTATTTTTTTTTTAATTACATTTTCGAACTTTTAAAAGTTCAATCATATGGTGTCAACCATATGACGTTCGAACATTTAAAAGTTTGATTATGTAATATAGCTGTGGTAACATTACTATAACAATACAAAGAAAACACAATATCAGAAACCGCTCTAAATGTAAACTTGCTAAGAAGAGGAGAAGCACAGCCCAAAAACTTTTTCTCACAGAAAAAGAGGGGGAATTGGAGTCGGGCAGTAAAATTTCCTCTAAAAACTATGAATAAAGGAACAGACTAAATTTCATAAGGTGTCAACCATAAATCAATTTAATAGTAATTAGGAAACCGTCATCATCATCATCATCACCACTACTACCAAGCCCCTTTTTCCCATTTTTCTACATGGGGACAGGGTGTCGTGTTAACTGTCAATATCTGTCTATATTCAGTGCTACACTCCTGCTTTCTATAACACTCATGCCTGACTGTCACAGGTCTTCTCTCACACAATCCTTTCACCTGTTTGCTGGATGCCCTTGTTTCCTCTTACCTTCTTCCTGTCTGTCCCAAATCATCTTACCAGATTTTCGTATGCTTTTCTGCATGTGTGTGTGAACCACCGTAATCTGCTCTCTTTGATCTTTTCTGCAGTTGGAGCTACATTGGCTTCTGCTGTTATGTCCTGATTTCTTTGTCTGTCCCACAGTGTGCATCCTACCACCCTTCTCAGGCACTTCATTTCCATCACCTTTAGCTTCGTCATCTGTTCTTCCTTTACTGCCTAGGTTTCTGTACCATACAGTAGTACTGGTCGCACCACTGTTTTGTACACCTTACTTTTCAGCTTCTTTGGCATTCTTCTGTCCTACATTACACCTGACACACTATGCCATTTGGCTGAAGCTCCTTTGATTCAAGCTTTGACCTCTCCATTCAGACTTACCTTCTTCTCATCCACCCCTCCCAGATACTTGAAGCTGTTAACGTGTTCCACTGTATTCCTTTCTATCTCGATTCTCAGCTTCTTTGGATTTCCTCAGTTTGCTTTCCATTACCACCGTCTTATCTGTACTTAGTTTCATCCCATGTGCCTTCAGATTTGCATTCCATTCCCCTCTCCTTTGCTGAAGTTCTTGCTCAGAGTCTGTCTGTAATGCCACATCATCTGCATGCAGCAGCTTTGTAGATCTGTCCCTTCCAACCTGTTTGCTAATGTAGTCCATCACCAGTATGAACAGCAGTGGGCTGAGAGCTGATCCCTGATGTACATCTACTCCCACTGGGAACCCCTCTGTGAGACTGATCAATGTTCATACTTTAGTCATTGGGACTTTGTACATAGCCTGCACTAATTCTACCTATGTTTCTGGGACTTCAAACCATGACACTACTGCCCAAATCGGCTTTCTTGGGACCTTGTCATATGCTTTCTCCAAATCTAGGAATGCCCAGTTGGATTCTTTCCTCATCTCTAGCTTAGTCTCAACTATATCATCATCATCATCAGCCCCCTTTTTCCCATTTTTCTACATGAGGTCGTGGTATCGTGTTAACTGTCGCCAACTCTGTTGTTTCAGTGCCAAACACCTGCCTTCTTCAACACTCATGCCTGACTCTCACAGATCTTCTTTCACACAATCCATCCACCTCTTTGCTGGACATCCTCGTTTCCTCTTACCTTCTTCTTCCTGTCTGTCCCAAATCTTTCTCACGAGATTGTCTTCTGCTTTTCTACACATGTGCCCAAACCACCATAATCTGTTCTCTTTGATCTTTCCTGCAATTGGAGCTACTTTGACTTCTGCTCTTATGTCCTCATTTCTTCATCTGTCTCACAGTGTGCATCCTTTCTCAGGCACTTCATTTCCATCACCAATAGCTTCTTCACCTGTTCTGCCTTTACTGCCCAGGTTTCTGTGCCATACAGTAGTATTGGTCACACCACCATCTTGTACACCTTACTTTTCAGCTTCTTTGGCACTCTTCTGTCGTAGACTACACCTGACACTCTGTGCCAGTTGGCTGCAGCCCCTCTGATTCTAACTTTGACCTCTTCATTCAGACTGTCCTTCTCCTCAACTACCCCTCCCAGATACTTGAAGCTGTTTACCTGATCCACTATCTTCACTTCTATCTCTGTTCTCAGCTTCTTCTGATTCCCCAATTTGCTGCCATGACCACTTTCTTATCTGTGCTTAGTTTCATCCTGTGTGCCTTCAGATTTGCATTCCATTCTCCTAGCCTTTGCTGAAGTTCTAGCTCAGAGTCTGCCTGTACTGCCACATCGTCTGAATACAGCAGCTTTGTTGATCCGTCCCCTCCAACCTGTTTGCTAATGTAGTCCATTACCAGTATGAACAGCAGTGGGCTCAGAGCTGAACCCTGATGTACACCCACTCCCACTGGGAACCCCTCTGTGAGGCCGAACACTGTTAATACTTGAGTCATTGGGTCTTTGTACATGGCCTGCACTAATTCTACCAATGTTTCTGGGACTGCAAACCACCGCAGTACTGCCCAGATAAGCTTTCTTGGGACTTTGTCATATGCATTCTCCAAGTCTAGGAATGCTCAGTTGGACTCTCTCCTCATCTCTAGCTTCTTCTTATCTGTCACAATGAAAACATTGGGTCAGTTGTGCTGCATCCTGATCTGAATCCAAACTGCTCATCTGCCATCTTACATTCTACTCCTCTGCGTATCCATTTATCAGTCACCCTCTCCAAAACTTTCATGCAGTGTGATAGGAGTTTGATGCCTCTGTACTGCCCACAGTTGTGGCTGTTCCCTTTGTTCTTGTACACTGGCACAAGTATGCTTATTCTCCAGTCATCTGGGATACGCCTTTTTCTCCACACTGCTATTAGTACCCTCAGGAGCCATTTCTCCCCATCTCACCCAACATCTTTATCATATCTGCTATGACCTCATCTGAGCCTGCTGCTTTCCCTGACTTTATCTTCCTTAGTGCTGTTTTACTTCTTCTAGGGTGGGCTCCTCTTCTTCTCTCATTGTAGGCTGTTTCTGGGGCAGTACAGCTTCTATGCAGTTTTCTTCATTCAGAAGCTGCTGGAAATACTCCTTCCATCTGCCTTTGATGTCCTGTGGACTGGTGAGCAGGTTGTTGCTGGCATCCCTTATGAAGGGTGTCTGACTATCTTCTTTATTTTTCTTTCTTTGCCTTCTTTGTGCCCTTTACTGAGTACTGAGTCACTTTCCAGAAGTTGGTACAGTGCCTCTGATGCCCTATTCTTTGCTACTGCAATTTCTTTCTTAGCTTCTTTGTTAGCCAACCAGTAGTCCTTCCTAGCCTGGTCAGTCTTTTCTGTCTCCCACTTTTTCCTGCACTCCTCCTTTCTTTTGATGGTGTCCTGGACTTCTGCATTCCACCACCAGCTTTCCTTATGTACCTTATTAACATACCTGGCTTGGCCACATATCTTTTCTGTAGTCCTAGCACATGCTGTTTTTAGGCGCTACCATTCTTCTTCAACTCCACCTATATCCTCCTCTTCTTGGGGTTCTATAGCCCTGAGTAATTCCTTGAACTGTTGTACTTTCTCTCCTGTCAACTTCCAGGTCTTCAGCCTGGTCTCTGTTGACCTTAGAGCCTTCCATGACCTCTGCTTGCAGCTGATTGTGGCACCTAGTGGTTTATGCTGTGGGCCGACTGTTTCACTGGTGATGACTTTGCTATCATAGATTCTACCCTGGTGCCTTTTCCTTACTAGGAGGAAGTCTACCTGAGTTGCATATTGAGTACTCTTGTATGTGATCTTGTGACTGTCTTTCTTTCTTTCTGAACCATGTGTTGGCTACTATCAAGCCATTTGCCAGACAGAAATCTAGAATGGCTTCTCCTTCTTTAGTCCTGTTGCCCCACCCATGTGGACCCAGGCAGTCCTCATAGCCTATTCCGTCTGTCCCAATATGTGCATTCATCTCGCCCATTATCAACACCACTTCATGTTATCCTGCTTTATGTAGTAGGTCCTGCAACTGCTGTCTGAATGCACTCTTTTCCTCACTATCACAACCCTGTTGTGGGGCATAGGTTGAGATTATGAATACTCCCCTATCATTACACTGGAGTCTGACTGCCATGAGTCTGTCATTTATTCTGATGATATCCCTTACTGCCTTATGAAGCCTCTCTCTCACCACAATTCCTACACCATTTCCAGCCTGCCCTCCACCTGAATAGTAGACTCTGGATCCCAAGCCAAGTGGCTTTGCTGCACTGCCCTTCCATCTCGTCTCTTGGATACATAGGATGTCCAGCCTCCTCCGTGTCATCATCATGTCATCCACTTCCAACCTGCGTCCTGTCAGTGAACCTACATTAAAATTAGCAATTCTCAGTTCGTGTTTGGCAGGTTGGTTGGTTTTACGTCCAGCTTTCGATTAACAGAGCTATCCCAGGTAACCCAGGCTGGGCAACTAGACACCGGCCAGCCAGTAGCTTATTGATCCAGTGCTGCTGGGCTTTATGGTGGGCACACACTGGCCACTAGGGACACATATACCCCTCCCACCGTTAGCACGGGTCCCTGGTGTGGGTCAGAGTCCTCATCCCACTTATCACCTGTAACTACCCATGCCCATTTTTGGGGATATTATTCAACATGACCAAATCACCTACAGCCATATTTTACACCATCAAGTGGCTAGCCCTGCCACGGTGCACAGTCTGTGATCCGTGTACTCCTATCTTGAGGATACTGCGCACCACAGTAGATGCCCAAAGCAGTTGGTCTGTACAACTGTTCCCCCTATAGGGCACCGTGTAGAGTCTGTGCTGCTGCCCACAGCTCCATTCACTGGTGAGTTTGAGATGGAAACACTCAGCATGTTTTTCGGACATGGGAGAAACCCCACGGAGACACGAGGAGAACATGCAAACTCCAAACAGGCTTTGGTCGGAGGTCAGGATCGAACCTTGTGCACGGGAGGTGAAGAACTTAACCACTAAGCCATCTGGTCTCTTATTATTCTCAACTCTCTGTCTCACTGCAAACATTGGGTCACTTGTGCTGCATCCTGATCTGAATCCGAACTGCTCATCTCCCACCTTATTTTCTACTGTTCTGCTTATCCATTTATCAATCACCCTCTCCAGAACTTTCATGCAGTGTGATAGGAGTTTGATACCACTGTACTGCCCACAGTTGTGGATGTCCTAGTCCCCTTTGTACTTGTACAGTGGCATGAGTATGCTTATTCACCAGTCATTTGAGATCTGTCTTCCTCTCTATACTGCTGAGTACCCTCAGGAGCCATTTCTCCCCTATCTCACCCAACATCTTTATCGTATCTACTGTGACCTCATCCGAGCCTGCTGTTTTCCCTGAATTAATTTTCCTTAGCACTAGTCCTTCTTCTAGGGTGGGCTCCTCCTCTTCTCTCATTGTTGGCTGTGTCTAGGGCAGTGCAGCTTCTGAGGGGTTTTCTTCATTTAGAAGCTGCTAGAAGTACTCCTTCTATCTGCCTTTGATGTCCTGTGGGCTGGTGAGCAGGTTGTTGCTGGCATCTCTTATAAAGGGTGTCTATCTTCTTTATCTTTCTGTCTTTGCCTTGCAACCTGATATAGTTTCTTTGTGCCACCTACTGCATCACTTTCCAGAAGCTGGTAGAGTGTCCCTGATGCTCTATTCTTTGCTATTGCAACACCTTTCTTAGCTTCTTTGTTAGCCAGCCAGTATTCCTTCTTAGCCTGGTCTCTTTTCTGTCTCACTTTTTCCCTCACTCTTTCTTTCTTTTGATGACTTCTTGGACTTCTGCATTCCACCACAAGCTTTCCTTATGTACCTGGTTTCCATACCTGGCTCAGCCACATATCTGTTCTCACACATGCTCTTTAGAGGCACTGCCATTCTTCTTCAACTCGACCTGTTTCTTCAAAAAAACACATTGAAAAGACGCTTAGGCAAATGGTAGCCTAACTTCACTCTCTAAGCCGAGGTAACTGCAGTGCATTAGTAAATCATTATCAGTGTTATTTAGAGGTCAGGCCAACTCTTCACCACATTTAAATAATTGGTGTGAAGGGTGTTTTAAATTCCAAGATGATGAAATGATTTTTTCTTATTTTGGTCAGTTATTATTCTCCTTTTATCTAGGGGTTAAATGACTTCTGGCTTTAGGTGATTCTGTGTAGCATATTCACTTTGTACTTAAGACCCAATAGATTCTGATGAGATTTTACTGTCATATGATTTCATCCTTTTTGATTATAAATAACTTACTTTGTTATTACTAATTGTCTAATGAAGTCATGCTGTAGTAGGACAAAAACGGCCTGTTATTTAGTCTTTTCATTGTATGACAGGGGTCACTGCCGTATACATTGACACTGGGTTCTGTGTAGAAAGCTTGCACATACCATTAACTGTGTTTGCTTGCTTTCTTGATGAAAAGTTGTTTTGGGACAAGATATTAACTATAAATGATTTCAGAACCCTGTGAAGTTTACCATTATTGCTTATGCAATAGTAATGGTTACTTATGTAGAGTGAAGTATGTTTGAAGAAGACATTACTGAGGTTTTATGATTTTGAAGGTTCTGTATGGCAAAAGGCAGCATATCTCACAAAGATGACTTTGTTTGCTGCTTTTCCATTGCAAAAAAAAGTTCAAAGTTATATATAAAGGAAGTGATATTTCAAAAATGTATTAATGATGTGGATGGAATACAGAATGCTAAAAAATCTATTAATCTGTTTATATGCAAAGCATGATTCTTAGTTAACTGCTGAAGTGGTCGGTACTGTCCAGGCCCAGTTCGCTTCACATGATACTGTGTGATGCAGTGTCAGTAGTCCTGTGCAGCAAGAAAATATTAATTATTTTAATTAAAATAGGGCTTAATTTTTACAACTCCAAAGGCTGCGGCTTCCTTCAGCTGATAACCGGCTAAAGGACAGTCACTCTTGGAAGTGGCATTTGTGACTAAGCCCCAGAAGTAGGTTATTATCAAGTGGAAGTATTGCGTTTCATTTATTATTACTTAAAGTAATGCAGCTTTTTTTATTCAATCTGGTTACCTGTCTATGTGCCATGTTGAAGGTGCATCCTCATATAACCTGGTTCAGCAAATAAACTGTATTAGCCAGTGAGGGACAGAGAAAATTGCAGGTTGCTTAAAAACATCTCCTGTGACTCTGCTGAGGAGGATTTTCAGTTGTAACTCCGCACTGACAACTGCAGATAGCGTGAAGAGATTATTTTTGGGGGGATATGTAAGTGTGCTGGTATCAGGCCTGTCTAATTATTGGACATTTCATTAGAATTACATCAAAGGGAAAATGGGTAACAAGAATACCTTATACTGTCTTCATGATGAGTTTAGTGTGCAAGTGTGTTAGTATCAGCCAGTGCCGACATGTCATGATGGCATTGAGGAGAAGAAATGAAACCGATGTAACAGCCCTTCAATTTCTTACCTTTAGGCCATGCCTGAGAGGATAAGTGCACCAGTGAGAGGCAGAAAAAGGCGGAGAAGGTAAGTGAACATTTCTTTTTACTTCAACTCAACTGCAACTGACGCAACAGCCTTAATTTTCTTGTGTACAGAAAACACGCAAAAAAGATCTCTTGCTTAAGAGGTCAGAAAAGCCTTAAAAAGGATAGAAAGTATAATTGTGAATGAGGTCACAAATTTGTAGGTGTCAGCAGTCCGTTTCAAGTGACACATTGAAAAGACCACCTGTGAAAAATAATTCAACAAGAGAGGAAAAACAGCTCCCAACTAGTACTGTGAATTTGAAAGTTTTTTTTCTGTGAAATGGTTCTACCTGCAGGTCAGCAAGAGTATTTGAAATTTATATTAATTTTATTTAGAGTGGCTACTTTTTATGTTCTGTTAATTAATGGTTAAGAAAAGCATGCACCATGATTTGTCAGTGAAGGTAATTTGTAATGCAATATTCATATCCTCCTAATTTAAAAGAGGACATATCCTCTATTAGTTCCAATGGAACTCTCCCCAACTCCACTTTATTTATTTTTTTTCATGACTGTATGAGTAGATTGATCACTGATTTTTTTTTCAAAGGACAGAGAGCCCTATTGAACAGTTCTTTAAATCTTTCCAGAGGTTTCTTATGCTTAAGTTTTTGTGTGTGTACAGTATTTTTGGACAGTCAAACTTTCAAGTTCTTTAGTGATCTTGGGAACTGTGCTGGGATTTGCACTGAAGTCCTGGGACAGACATCCTGAACCCTGCTACTTCTGCAGAGCCCCAGGCTTAGAGATCCACAGTGCCTAGATACTGTGTTGTTTGACATTTGATTCTTGTACACAAGAAGGTTTCCATTGAACTGAATGATTAAGTCACCACCAAATTACACTAAGAAAGTTTTGCTTTTGTGGCCTAACTCAACAATATTATGAATCTGTAGCATTTCACTTCACTTGTGTACTAGCTGATTATAATTAATATAAAATGTACTTTAGCATTTGTAGAAATACTCAACAAAACAATGCCTTTCATTCCTCCAGATCTTGCTTATATTTTCATGGCAGCCAATGTACTGTGTATATGGTGGCACATCAAACAGCTGATTCTGGCAGTGAATGTTATTTTTCCTTTCTTTAGTGTATATGCTGCATAAGAATGGAGAAAAATTCTAGTATTTCTGCCCACCAGTAATTATGCTTTTTTGCCTGTACATGTTTCCATCCTTGTCTGTCGGCCATAATGCCATCTTGTGGCCATTTTTTCTCCATTGCTCAATGCATGGAACCAAATGCATCAAGAGAGTCAGATAGCCACAGAGGTGTTGGTTCCTGCTATTGTGGCCTGTCATCAGTATGCTGCCATGGAGAAAATGATAGAGCCAAGATAAAGTAGAAATCTGTTGCAAAATACTGAAGTTGAGAAGTTTGATGCAGATCTTAGTATAAAAATTAGTGAATATGTTGTCCCTTGAGTGATGTGGGAGAGACAAAGTGTGCAAAAACTGGAAAGATATGAGGGAGATGTGGTAGCCAATCCCTGTACACAGAGAGCCTAAGTAAGTGGTCAGACTGGATATTAAGAAGGTTATGAATAGTTTGAAAGTGATTAAAGCTGAAGTATAAAACATAACAGGATTATTTCATTTGTTCCTCAAATGTTAGGAGTCAGTTGAAAGTGATTATGGTGAAACATCTTCAGGAACAGGAAGCTATATGGCCTAGCAAGCAACAGCTAATGGATATCTCAGAAAAAGGTTGATGTTACTGTTAAGTAATCTGACCAAACAGAACAAAATATAATTCCTACAAGCATAAAAAGAGAAGGAAGAACTTGTGAATATGCGGTGTGTTGTAGGAAGAGGAAAGATGGATTTGTGTGATTATTTTAAAAATAAGATAGTGGACTGGACATGGTTTGCCAAGGAACCATTAGGCATTTAATCATCTAAAAGACTGGAGTTTCTGGAGACTGACCTGAAGTATAAAAAACTTAGGCCCATTCTGTTGTTTGTTTTACATTATATTATGAAAAAGAGCAAGTGCTTTGGAGAGTTTGGCAACCAGGTTGTAGGTTGGCCATTCTAGGTTTACTGCATGATAATTTTATCGGTGTGATATGAAAACATATAATTGACGTTCAAGTTGTATTTCCTGTCATGGAGAAACTGCACTTGAATGATCGGATTGTGATTTTTGATTCAGAGAATGTTAAGCACATTAAGAACTGGCCTGTACACTTGACCTAAATATGTGTGGAACTGACAGTGTTGAAGGTACTGTGAATTTAAGACATGTGGCTATGTCAGTATAGGTTGAGAATGAAAAATAGGATTGAGCTGAAAAGACACTGCTGTCCATGTGTGCATACGCAAGATCAAAATGTCTGAATAGGTTAGAAAGACTTGCATGGACTTTTGGAATATGTGTGAAAGATCCACAAAAAGCCATAGTACTGGGTAAATATTTGTTGACGACTGGACTGTTACATTTGACAAAAGTAAGAATTTTTTTTTAGTGTAAGTTTTTGAAGAGTCCTGAAAAGTTTGAATGTATATCCTCCCCCCTTCTATTTGAAGTTGAGACTGCAGAGGAAGGTGAGTTTGAGTGCTATTAATGAGTTGAGATGTGGATAAAACTAATGTGTATGTAAAATAATTTGAACAATATATTAGTTGATTTTGCTCATATGAAACAGGAGTTGATAGTTTAACAAAAATAACATTTTCTTGAATTAATTGATCTCACAATGTTTGCAACATTCAAATGTATTACTGTCTCTTTCAAGTGTTAAATGTTTGTGAACTGTATATCACTGATTCTATTAGAAATAAGCAAAATCAATGTATGTATGAACATTTAATGTTTGATGCTTGAGAATGGCCCAAAAACTTGAAGTTAGTAGCACATGATGAAATTAAATATTACTGTTGTCTACAAAGCACTTGGCGGTGCCTTTAAGAAGAGGGTTTCTTTATGTATGATAGATAACCTGCACATTCCTACCTAACCCTAACCCTAACCCACAAACACTTTGCACATATGGAGTACTTGATAATGCAGGTCTGCACAATTTCAAAAGCACTGCCTTTTCAGTTAACCATTCTTTTTCCTGCAAAGTCATACACACGTATTTTATATAAAGCTTGAATTCAACCATATGTGATTCTCTCAAATGGGCAGTCACTCATTTGTCTGGTCACTATTTTATTGTCACTCATTTGTGATTATCACAAATGTGTTTTCTTTCAAATGAATGACAACCATCCTAGGATAATATCACAGATAAACGTTTACCTGTTTGCTGATTGAGGGCATTTAGGAGAGAATATTGAAGTACTGTAGGTGATAAATAAAAGGCACAAATAAGTAATTTTATATTAAAGGTGAAGTATGATAGGGATGTCTTGAGGCACGTTGACTAAGAATTGAATAGCTCTACAGGGGTTTCAAACATTTTGTATCAAATATTAGGTATACGATGATTTATGGGTAATCTGATTCTTGATTAAGTGTGAATTTGCAGTTATACACCTTTAATTTTATCTAGATTAGACTAAGAATGTGGAAATATAACAAGATTGTAATTACAACTGCTGAGGTAAAGTGAATGGGGATAACTGTGTTCATTTAAATTATATTTTGGGATCTGGAAACACCATTGGTGGTCAGTTGAATGTTGTTACAAATCTAGAATGGGCAAAGAGGAAACTGCAAAAAGATTAATACTTTGAGGGAAATTTAATTTTAAATTTACATGAAGTTATAAACTTTTTTTGCAACAACAATAAAGCTGTTGATAAAAAATGTTATACATTGTTTTTTAGCATCTGCATGCTAAAATGTCTGTTTCCATTCTGTATGAGAAAATAGCTGTACCTTGTGAGAATGACCGTTGTGTTTTTAAAGTTCAGCTGAAATCCCTTTAGTATAATGGACTTTCGATAGAATGAATGACATGAAAGCCACCAAGCTCTAGATGGCCGTTTGGTTTAATATGAAGTCAGTGTCAATGGCATTTGTTTTATTTCTCTCAGCATTAGTGTCATATGTTCATACGTAGTTACTAGGCATGGAGCCTAGCCCAGTTTCTGAATTGTTCCCTAGCACTGTCTAGTTATTTGACTTGCTCAGAGTCATAGAGTTGACAACTGGGGACAGAGGGACTCAAACCCTGGATTGCAGGAAGGCAGATCGCTAACAGTTTATTACCATAGTTCTCTGTTCTAACTGCCATACAGATAGTTGAAACCTGAAGGGCTCAAAACCAGATTTACCTTTTTGCCAGTCCATTCTACAACCACCACATCAAAGTAGCTTAGCGCATGCTGCATGGCACATTACACCTGGGTTTCAAGTACATCTGGTATTACTTCGAAGGACGGTATTCAGCACCATTTTAATACCAAACAGAAAAGTACCCCAGTAGTCTGACAAACCTTATAAAAAATTATTTTGTAACCAATTGTGAATAAGTAAATATTGAAAATTTTGAAGTTATAATTACCTCTATAAGGAATTGTTACCTCTAGCAAATTAACGATATTTTTTATTACATAAATACTTTTTCTACCTTGTATTTGGCCCAGCTAGTTTTAACTACTCTCATATACAATTGTATTATACCTGTCATTCCTTTATTATTTTCGCTTCTGTTAATTACTGTAAGTAGGAGAAGTTTAAATTTCTAATTATCATGCTTTGTATTAGTTGAAAATGTGACAGTTGTATATAGTTGTAGTAGTTTTTTTAGTATATTTCATGTTTTGATCTTTTATGGTTACATGCTTTTCTATAAATTTCAGTAAAACATTTGGAAAAAATACACACATATATATATATATATATATATATATATATATATATATATATATATATATATATATATATATATATATATGGGATCCGTCAATATGTTCGAAGTTTCAATACTTGGAACCCCACCTCACCGAGTCCACTTGTTCGAAGTAGTGAAACTTCGAACATTGACTTCGGCAGTCACACTACAGAGCGGAATGGGAATATTCCCTTTTCCCCACTGTAGTGCGATCTCAGAGTTGGTATATTTAAGTAGGGGGCACAGCCCCCCCACATGGGGTTGCAGGGGGGCTTGCCCCCCCTGCAAAAACATGTTTTAGTGGGGTTTTTTTGGGTAGCCTGGGTAACTAGACTTCAGTGAAATTGCACTTTCGTTTAAGTGGACGTTAGCTGAAGTGTAGGGTCTACTGCTCTATTTCGAAGAAGTGTATTTTCAATGTAAAGCAGTAGACCCATGTATAGAGATACACACACACACACACACACACACACACACACACACACACACACACACACACACACACACACACATGTATATATATGGTGTTTAGAATATTTAGAATATACACAGCATCCCCTTTTAGGGTATACTGGAGGAAGGCTGCATGGTTATTTTGCTGAGCAGGTAGTCTGTACAGTACTACTTGAACTCAGGAGGACTTTAAAGCCACTATGTGTTAACTGATTTTATTCAATTACATGATATTCAAGTGGAGGTTGAAAACCAAGCCCATAATTACTCCAAGTAGCTTAATGAGAGTCTGTTTCTATAATTTCTTGCTTTTGCTGACAACCAAGCTTAAAGTGGGTAAGTTGGAGTGAAAAAAAACTATTCTCATTTATATATACAAATAAGTTTAATCATAGGGAACATGACAGAAATCAGTGCATGAAAAAATGAAGGAGAATAATTTTGAAAGACATATGCTTACTTTCTGTTTTGTCAGTGTTCCGTCAAGTCTTTTGTTGATTTTTGAAACAAAATTTTAGCTTTCAAAGTGTAGGAAGAGCAAGCAGAATCGGGGATCAGAACAATCAGTGTGAAAGTCTGTTGAATTAAAAATCACTTGTATTAACTAAAGCATATATATTTTTAATATTTCCTTTTTAGACTGGTTACTCACTTACCCCGCTGCAAAAACAAGAAAAGCAGATGAAAAAAGAAGAAATCTTTACAGTTTCACAGAACCGCAGCTTCATCAGATTCAAAATGAAAAAGCAAAGGAATGTGAGCCATTAATCATGTAGACATGAACTGGGATGCTAGAGCACGTCTTGCTTTTGGTTTTTGGAGTAGCTGTATAATGGAAGTTCAGAGACTGTCAACTTCAGACTGTTTTATCATGAAAGCTCCATCAGAGCCAGCAGCCAGCTTTGATGGAGGATTGGTCTATTTAATACCCCTTCATTTTATTAGCATGTAGTAGATTCAATGGTACTTGTTGGATTGATTTTCAGGCGGTTTCTGTTAACAGTTTTTGTGTTTTCTTTTCTTTTCTTGGTGACCAGCTGATTGAGTTCACATGGAATGTCGCTACTTTGCAGCTGTCTGTTTTCTGACCTTCCAAATCTTGTTCTTGTAAGTCACAGAAAAGTGTTCCCTGTCTCCCTGCCTTTTAAGAAAAGAAAAGGGCTTCACAAATTCAGACTAAAGTCTTGTTGAAGTGCCTAAGGATATTCAGGGCCAACTTCCTTTGTTCAAAAGGCAATGTTGCATATTCTGCCGCTGTAACATTTGTTTTTTCATTGCACTTGCTGTGCCACCTGAGGTATTGGGGTCATTTTCTTTGAAGTTCTGAATGTTCTGTACAATATTTTATTCTTCATTGCTACCATGAATGAATAAATTGGTTTTGTTCTGCCGGCTTAATTTCAAAAGTAGCAGGAGTAAGCATCCAAACCATCATCCAGTTTAAAGATTACATCTTAAGATAATTATGTATTCCATTGTAACTGCTGACACATTGACGCTAAGTGCTGTTTTATATGTTTGAATATGTGTATATATATATATATATATATATATATATATATATATATATATATATAATTTTGACATAAAAATTGTGAAAATGGATCATTAGACTGACATTTGTGACAGAGCAAAGATTCGCATGCATGTACCTCTACATACATTGTGTTACTGCTGATGTCATTGAATGTCGTTAGCTGACACTAATCAGAACACCTATGTTTTACTTAAGAATGTGAAGTAAAACACTGACATTTAAACTTTTCAGTTTTGTTTAGTGCTGGCTCAATTTAATGGGGTATTCCTTTAAGAGATGATGGTCTTAGCATAGTTATGGTGCTGAGAATGTATCTTTTCAAGAGTATTTTCAATATACGGCTGTTACAAGCATTCACTAAAAATTATGTAGACCTGATTCTGTGGATCTTTTGTATAGTAGTTTAGGAATATTTAATATATCCTCCTGTCAAACTTGTTTGACCTACAACCTTCAGGGATTTTGCAAGTTTTGTAACATCTTGCTGGATTTTTTTAACCAAACTACTAGGACTGATGTCTGTATAAATTTTTATACCTCATAATATACCTGAACCTTCAGGCAGATAGAAAACAGTAAAAACTGATAAGGAGAATTGTTTAGCGTCACTGTGTAAGGAGAAAGGATGCAGATCTGTGGATGGGAAGAATGAATAATTGTCCACAGATGAGGACAATTAATGACTGTGAATGGGGAGAACGGATAAAAGCCCACAGAGGAGGAGAATGGATGACTGTGCGAGAAAAATGAATAAGTATGTATGGATGAAGTGAATGGATGGCTGTAAGTGGGGAAAATAAATGACTCTGTATGCGGATAATGGATGTGTCCATGGCTGAGGAGAATGGATGACTCTGTGTGAGGAGAATGGATAAGTGTCCATGGATGACTCTGTGTGAGGAGAATGGATAGGTCTGCATGGATGATGCAACTGGATGACTGTAAGTAGGGATAATGAATGTGTCCATGGATGAGGAGAATGAATGACTGTGGGTGGGAAGAGTTATTGAGTGTTTGTGGATGGTGGGAGAGTAAGAATGAATGAGTGATAGTGTAGAAAGACTGACAATGAGTGAGATGATTGTGGAAAATTGATGAGTATCACTAGGTGAAGGAGAATATATAACTGGAACTACATGGGGTGACTGGCTAAATGGTGGTGGAGGAAGTAGAATGGAGTACAATAGCTGAGTACCACTCTGTGGGGATAACTGCAAATGGATGAGGAAAAAGGATGAATGTCAGTGGATGGGCAGAGGATGAACAGCTACTGTCTGATGTTGAGAATGGATAATTGTCAATGGATGGAAAGGAGATAGCATGAGTCACTAGATGAGAATTTGTGTTTGTTGATGAGGAGAATAAGACAAAGCAGATGAGTGATAGTTGATGGATAGTAGAGATGTGATATGGGAAGCTCTGTGTTCATCAACTGGCAGGAGTAAGGCTGGCAGATCCAAAGATAAACTGACATCTAAAACTTTCTCAGCCTTCTGACAACTTTCCTTTATCTATAGTGTTGTACAAAGAAAGACCTTCTCCAGATATTTGTTGCCATGCCGTAAAATGTTGCCTCTTTAAAATTCCTTCAAGCTAATCCACTAGTGTATCTTTTGGGGGTAAAAAAGTTCTGTACTTCAAAGTTCTCTCCCAGTGTACTTTGATTTTTTTCTGTCAGGTCAAGGTCATTTTGGCCCAATGTTATTTTACAGAGTTTGTGATTGACCCCCCCCCCCCCCCAGTGACCTTTCCTGCCTTTACCTATCACCTGCGTAATTAGCCTTCTTATTTGCCATGCGGTTTTTGATTTTTAAGGTGGAAGTATTTAAGTATTGTGGTTTAGCTGTTTTTTTTTTTTTTTTTTTTTTTTTTTTTGCCTTGTCTTAGATATGGATAAGAAATAGTCTGGAAACTTTTAAAAATGAAGGGTCAGGAGTAAATTTCACCCAAACATAGACATGAGTTTTGTGTGGTTGATTAATTGAAGAGCACTTCAAGGTTAGTTGTGTAATTTTTGCTGCATTTAAAGCTACTGTCAATATGGATAGGAAGAATAGATTGGCACTAAAGAAAATGACGGCTAACTTTGCTTCTTCCCCAGTAGACATTTTAGTGTGCAAGTCCCTTTCAAGGATAACCACCTCAAAGTCAACTTCCTCTTTACTTTACTCTAAGGTATCTCTGACTAGATGCAGTAGGTCATAAGAAATTATAGAGAAAAGACCATACGCTTGACTTTATTCCTTGTAAAGTTGTTTCCCTTGTACCCATACCGTAGATAGGGTACATCTAAGGTCTTCTTCCCAGTCCTAGTTTTTAAGGTTAGCACTTTCCATGCACTGGTAGTGTTTTTGCAGTCACTGATGCAGTGGTTAAAAGACTTTTGTTACCTTTACATCCCCCGTCCTCCAGATCCCTTAGGTCTTGAAGAAGTATTTGTTGAGCTAAATCATTCTAAATCTTCTGCTTGTGTGTACACATTTCTCTTGCCCCTAGTAACATTATGGCAGTCAGAGGAACCTCTTTCTTTCCAAACTTTTCAGTTCCTTGTTTTAGCTGTCCTTGCTTGGCCATGGATAGGCTCTGGTCTCTGTAACGCCATTGCTTGATCTGCAGTTGTCGATGCTGATGTAAACAAAGCTGTTCATACTTACTGTGGTCTTGATGCCATGAACCCAGTCTTAATGTCCTCAGAAATTACCATACCTTCGTCATCTATTTCCTTGGTGCCAGTACGATTGAAATTTGGGGACCCTTAGCACTAAGGTTTGGGCTTAAGCCTTCAGTGTTGATGTCATTCCCAACTTATTTAGAAATGACTATTCTTTAACAGAGGCTTTCAGCCTTCAGCATTAATACCCTTTTTCTGCTCTGTATCCTGCAGGATGCCTTTTGATTCCCTAAACATTCTTCCTGGATGATCCCCCGAGTCAGCAAGATGGTTTGACTGGTAATCAAAACTGCACATCAAAATATGAATGTTCTGTCGCCTGTTCTGAAGATGCCAGACTAGATTTATCAACTTCCTAAGGACTGGACGTGCTGGTCTGAAGACGTCTCAGTTCAGCTGCATTGTGTTGACTGTTGCCATCAAGAAAGCAACAACACTGAACAGCATGTTGTTCATTCACTAAACAAGAAGTCTGGTGCAGTGGACAGACTAGGGAATCATTTTTGTGTATCCTCCTCTTTCTCATTAAGGACCCTAAATTATTAGTTGCATATATTGCATTTCCAGAGAGAGGTGTCCAATGAAACATGTCAATTCTGGAGTTTCTACTGTATGGGGACTTCAAATTTAAACTGCAGTCCCAGATGTCAAACAATTCTTCAGTTGCAGATCTTCACTATAAGACTAGTTATATAATGAAGTGGATGGTGGGGTAATGGCAGCAGGCACAAGCATGGCAGTGCACCATCATGGCTGGCTGTACCTCAGTAACTGCTGAAGACACAAGGGCTAATTTTATCAGTAACCACTTCAGTAGGACCCTATGTTTGGTCCCAATATGAAGGCTGAATTGGTGAGGCATGAACAAGAATTTAAGATTCTTATTACTGTTGTAGTTAAGTTTGAAGCTCCCCAATGCTCATTCTGTGGAATGTATTGGAACTTGTGCTATTATTGATTCAGGTCTGGCTAACAGCAGTGCGCCACCCAATGTCCAGAGAGGTACTGTCATGGCTGCAGCATTTTTCAGAATTGTCAGCTGCCCTAAGGCAGTAACAACTGGCAAAATAACCAGGGATATATATCACAGTCCCTCTTGGGGAGGGGGGGGGGGGGGTTATACCATTTCCCTCTTCACTCCTCCTCATCAACCACACTCTTTATCCTTTCCAGACATCTCACCCCATTAAACTAGCTTGGAAAGCAAAAAAGGGTTAAATGTCCTTCTGAAAAGGGCTATCCAAGAGGTCCCACCAATCAGAATTGGTTCAGATATTTATCAAGATTATTTCCAGTTCTAAAGAAAACCAAGGGTGTCAGCCAGTACTCAGTCTGAAATATCTAAACCAGTTCATCCAAAGTTGCCCTTTCACATGGTCATGGTGCAGTGCATCCTTCTTTGTCTGTCCAAAAGAAACTGGTTGTGTCCTTAGGACCTGCAGGGTGCCTACCTAAGCATCAAGTTTGACAAGGACTCCTAGAGGTTTCTTTGCCTTTTGTGTTGGAGCCAGTTACTATCAGTTTCGGATGCTTCCATTTGGACTCGACATAGACCCCAAGGTGCTCACCTAATGTATCTATGGTATTATAGTGAGACAGAATGCTGCAAGGTGTCAAGGTGATTCTGTACTTCATGCCTGTGTCCAAGCAGCCTCAACATTAGAAAAAGCAGAGATCCACTTGTGACATTTTTTTACTCCTTTGGAATGACGGTGAATGCTACAAAGTTACAGCTGAATGCCACTCGGATGCTCACATTCATCTGTTGCACCAGAGATACTTTTGTCTTGCAAGGCTTTTCTGCCCTCAGACAGGATTTTCTCAATCAGGAGTGTCTTGCATTAGATCCTACAAAAGTGGTCAGACCCAGCTTCTCTGTGTCTCCAGGTGTTGGCTCTGATGATAATACGCCTCTAAGAGTTGACCCAGTTGTTTGGGAACTTCTGTGGAGTGTGACCTAAATATGACCAACATGTGTCCATTGTTGTAAGAAAGTCCTTCTATATTGCATAGCTTATATGCAAAAGGATTGTGTCTAGTTCTAGGGAAGTCACAGTCCCCCTTTACTCAGCCTTCGTTAGGCCAGTCATTAATGTAATGTCCCCTTTGGCCTGTATCTGTCCAGACATATTCAACAACTGGAACACCCACATAAACATCTTACTAAAAGTTTATAAGGCCTAAATATATTGTAAATGGACCGACTCGAAAGACCTGTTAATATACTCTGTATCCTACAGACTGTTAATAGGTGACCTGCATCTGGCATACAAGGCATCCTCTGACCCAGTACTGATGGATTTACTGCACATCAGCAAGTCAAATGGCATAAAAAGTGCTCAGTCTTGAGATCTAAACCTTTTCTGCAACCTCAGTAGAATGATTTAGAGGGACAGCTCTATCTCACAAAGGATATTGCTGATTTTTAAACAACCCTTCTCTTAAGTATGACTGCCATCCACATCTACATGCCCAAACTTTAGTACATGAACAGCTAGGGAAGGACACACTACTACCCACTCTCCTGCAAAGCCACAGACTCTCTTCTGGTAGCACATCACATCCTCGAAGAAGCCTTTTTTCTTGTGGACTGGTCCAGCTGATGTCTTCTGATGGCTTAAAAGTGGTTTCTCAATCTGTAGCATGGAAGCTTTTCTGTCTCTGAGGACAGTTTTGCTGCAACCTGGATGCATATACAACCCAGTGCCAAATGGAGGAACGTTTTTTCCCTTATTCCTTCCTTGGGAGAGGATATCACTGAGATGCAGCTCTTCAGAAATGGCCCCTGTTTATTTTGTCTGCTGTCCCCATTTCCCATGATCTCCAAGTTTTCTCAGAACCCCAAAATGAGTAGAGACCAAGATCATTCTCATAGCTCCATTTTGACTGTAACACGATTGGTTCCCCTTGCTTTGGCCTCACCTTCTGGAGAAATCAGTATATTTGTAGCCGTTCAGAATTCTCCTCATTTGTCTGTTTGGCAAGATTCATACAGACCTTTACATCTTACAGTCACCTGCATAGTTACTCCACTACCTTTGATGGCCATGGGCCCTTCTTACCCTGACAGGATGGTACAAATTTTGTCTTCTGTCAAGAGATCTACCACCAGAAGTTAACTCTTCTGACCTTTGAACTTGGTACTCTTGCATCTCTGAAGTTTGTATTCTGGAAGGCTGTCCTTCAGGTACCATCATCCAAAACAGATTGAGCTACAGACTTTGTGTCAGTCATCCTTATTTGGTGTTTCATAAAGATGGAGAGTCTATGAGAACAAACTATTCTTTTGTGACCAGGGTAGTAAAACCAATTGTTAAAAAAATATATATTAATTATCCTGATTATTACTGCATGGATGTTCATTGGAAGCTAAGATTTTATCTTTTCAGTACTAAAAAAAATCAAAAAATAATTCTTGGCTGTCTGTGTCTTTCTACAAAAAAGGAAATGGTTGCAAACCCTTCCTGGTTGACCTTGCCAAAATGGCTTTCTGACTGTATTAAATTCTGTTACAAGAAATAAAAACATTACTTGCTGGTCCTACAGCTTAGTCAACTAGAGCAGTAGCTGCTTGGAACCATTTTCAGAATTATGTCCTTAAATTATATTTGTACAGCAGTTACATAGGCCTCACTAAATGCTTTTGCAAAACACTATAATTTTGGTGTACTCTGATTCCAGGTCATCCTTTAGAGCCCCAGTTATTAGGCAAAAGTTTCCATTATGATTCACCCAAGAGGATAAGACTGTAATTTTGCTCTGTTTCTTGATGAAGATGGAACTTCTTGACACATTCAAGAGTTACACATTTACCCTATTGCTAGATCTGTATAGGAAGTTCTGTCATCATTAATATATTCATCCTTCCTCTCCCTACCTCAATCCTGATGGGATCTAGAATGCTAATTTTTTCTGGTGCTTTGTTATTGTTTTAGTTGTTGTTGAGCGTTTGTGTTGCATCTTAGCGTAGGCTAACCAAGATCTAGAGAGAGTCCATCTGAGCACAGCTTTATGGGTGATGGAGGTTTTATATACCATGTTCTGACAGCCTTTGTCCTGCTGATTGACAAAGACAGAACCTCCCATACAGAGCTAGCATTATTTTTAGTACATAACTTTAATTTCTGTAGCAGTAGAATGGGATACTTCACCGTTTGTTTGGGAAAGATACGCGAGTATTGGTGGATGGTGAAAAATAGATAAGTCATTGTAGAGGAAGAGCAGGAGCAAGCAGTTGAATAGCTGGATGAAAAGTACTTGGTGTATGTGGACAGAAACAATAGATAGTGTCTATGGATATTGGAGAACATAAGTGCCATTGGACTAGAGAAGAAGGAGTGACATTTTGCAGGAGAAGAACATAAGGCGCTGACAAGTATTAGTGGATGGAGGAAGTGAATGTCAGCAGACAGAGACATATAGATGTCAGTGAACTGATGGAGATTGGACAAGTCTTAGAGGAATGGAAAAATTATGTTGTGGTAAGGGACCATGGTAGGAAGTACCAAGGAACACCACACCAAGTAAAAACCGCACAAATGTCACTAAAATAACTGAAATACCATCCTTGTAGAAAATGCACTCAGGAAGTAAAAATAAAAATCCAGTAATTTATTAGTATTAAGCACTTTCATCTCCTGTAAGAGACTTCATCAGAATACAACTTCCTACTAAATGGTTCATTTTTAGTAGGAAGTTGTATTTTGATGAAGTCTCTTACATGGTAGGAAGTAATTCAAAGCTTACCCACAATGGTGGTGGGGCATTATTTGGTTACCTCTACCATGGGTAAAAATATGAAACATCTTACTTTTTTAAGTAGTCATGTAACCTATACTCATCAGTGATCTGTCTTTCTGTACTAGTAGTCAGCAGGATGGCTGTCAGAATTATTGTGTACGTGCACACCCTTGAATGTAACAAACCATTTGCAGCTGTTTGAGTTAATGCAATTCTTGTCACTGTTAAGTGTGGCCGTTGCAAATGTCATTTAATGTATTATACAGTCATTTTTACATGGGCAGTGAATTGTGACATATCCTAAAGGCAGTTCTTTTGGACATTTTAAATAAATTGTATTTATTTTATTACTTTTGTACATTTGGTTTACCACTTAGAAACATTTAAAAATGGCGCATATTTTTACATATTTTTTTGTTCTTGAAGGACTCCATGGTCATCAGTCCTCCTACCCACTCAAATAACATATCCCATTTCTCCCCTTCTCTTTCCATAATCAAGTATGTTTGGATGTGTAGGTTGAAAGTTGTACCCGTAATTCAGTAAGCATGCCTTCATCTCTCCTTGTCTTTCCTGTTGATCTATCTGCAATCGCACTGTCCCCTAGGTGTCTTGTGTTCCCATTCCATGCCTTTCTTCCTCAAGTGAGAATAGATTAGCCCTCATCATCTTTCTTCATACCTGGTGCCTTCTTTTCCTTTGATTATCTTGGTAGCCTTTATTTGTAGCCTCTTGAACAACTCATTATCCTTACAGCTATCTCTGCTGCACAGACAGTTTAAGGTCTGAGTGTGACTCAGGTGGCCTGGGATCAGCTGTTCAAATGAGGAGCCAGAAAAGGGAGGGTGAGAGGATGACCACCAGTTCATCCATCCTGGGGAGATTATACAGCTCATTTCAGTGATGGTACCTGTTGGAGGATGGTGTACACCGTGCAGCACATGGGCTGTGGATGTGCTCTTGTCCCTACCAAGTGCTCATGTGGCAACCTTCGTCTCATGCATGTGTGTGAGTGAGTATGCAGGCCTTCGCACCAGCTAGTACGTATCTTAGCTGCTGGGGTACCGGAATTGAGCTGTATAGATAGCCTTGATGGCCTGCTGATGATGGTCTCCTCTTATTAGCTTTTGTCCATGAGGACTAAATGGGCTGAGCAGATCAAAACATGGGCAGGTTTGATGATCAGCAAACACAACTGGGAGAAAAATGAAACTGGGAAAAAGGGCTTGATATCCTTATTTTGCATGGGCACTAGAACTAAATGCATTATTTCAACTGGGCCCTAATTTGGCATATGTGGAAGTATAGTGCGATATCACTTTTGCACCAGTCTGCTATCATAAGTATTTCTGCTTTTACTTCCACACCTGATCTGGGTGGTTATGGTCAGCCTTCCCAAACTAGCTTCCCTTTAGGTCCACTTTTACGTACTTTTTTACACTCCCCCGTATTAAACCTTGGGTGCCATTTGTCTATCATGTTGCTACTCTCCTCTCTGGCTATGTCCCATAGAAGGGTGAAGCCCTGACTGTAGTCAGGACAATCCCAAGTTTGAGTAGCAGAGCAGGCACTGGAAGAGCTGGGCAGGGAAGGAAAGGAGTGAGTTAGGAATTGTTGCCAGCTTGCATATCCTTGTGAGGGGGAAAAGTTAACTTCTATTTGATTGGTTGCTACTGCAAAAGTGGAAGCTTGCAAGACACAGAAATGGCTGGGATTGGGAACATGGGTTTGATGATCACAAGCCAGTGGCAGTAATAGTGTTCATGCATAAATAAGTGTGGTAGCACGTACATGTGAGGGGAGGACATAGGATGCCAAAAACTGACATAGCTGTTCACATCAACTAGGAGGGGGCAGGTTTAGGGCAATAATACTTAACAACCTGACTGCTGGTGGTATGAAAGCACCTACAGCTGACTGTCACCCATATGGAATAAATGGGCTGCTTGGGTAATGGGGAGGGCTGATGGATGGTGGACAATGAGGGAGAAAAATGCATTCACATTTCTTCTTCTTTCGTCTGCTCCCGTTAGGGCTTGTCACAGCAGATCACTGGTCCGCAGAACAGCAGTAGAGTTTTTTGGTGTAAAGTTAAACAAAAATAGTTTGCCAGTCTCCTTTGGTTCCTTTTGGGGGCTTCTTCCCCATCCCTTTGTCTCTTCGTAATCTTATCTGCAACTAGCTTGTTGCTGTTCTCAGTGCTTGTTATGATGTCTGATATAAACTTGTCAGAGAGCGCAGGTTTAAGGACTAACCTCTGTAAAACATCACTGACCATTTCTCTTTTGAACCATGAAGGCCTCATTCTGCTTCCTGCCTTGCTCTTTTTCCATGCCCGTTTTCATCCTCCTTATTACCCATATACTCTCTAGTCCCCCATTGTAGTCTCAGAAAGCTCTGTAGCCCATCATAGTCTGCATTTAGTACCACATTTTCATTTTTGTTTATCTGCCTTCTTCCTTGACAGTGGTGAACTAGACCATTGCATTGCCACAGTTGTCCCAGGGTACTTTTACTTTTAGATCTTAAACCCCCTCAGAATTGTTCCTACATTTTCATCCTGAATCAAGCCCACTCGGTCTAGTACTTCCAGTACTTATTTAATTGTTTGTTCCAAATTTAGATGGAGTTTATCAGTCTACTTTTTGGTGTTAAAACCCTAACATCGTAATTTTTTATTTATTTATTTAACATTTGTTAACCGGGAAAGTCCGACTTGGAACAAAGCCAATTTTCAGAGGAGGCCTGGGGAGAAAGGCTCTAGATGCATGTCTTTGTAACATGGGAGGAAACCGGAGCACCCAGAGGAAACCCACACGAATGCAGGGAGGACATGTAGACTCCACACAGAAGGCACCCCAGCTGAGAATCGAACTAGAGAACTTGTTGCTGTGAGGCAACAACTCTACCGCTGCACCACTGCGCCATCCATAATGGCTTTCTTTTTCTTACCCCCATGATTTTGCGTTCTTTCTCACTTTCAGCATCCACTGATGCACATATCCACCATCTCTCACCCTCCCCCCAAACTAAAGGCTAGGCTATTACCTTTCCAGGGATGTTTGGTTTCCTGTCTTCCATGCGGTGCTTCCCTGTTATCAGATACCTCACAGTTTAAGCTGTGGCTAATGTAGATTGCTACACCTTCCCCCTGTCTTGCCCTTTTTGTTCTGCCTGAGCTACTGATATCCTGACATCTTCATATCTCAGTCAGTTTTCATCATATGCTGAGGTTTGTGTCATACCTGTGATGTCTGATTTTACCCTCTTGTATCATTCTCTGAAACTCCCATTTTCTTGCTTCTTCTTCTTCTTCTTTTGGCTTTTCTCGGTTAGGGGTCGCCACAGCGGATCACATGTCCGCTCATGATTGGCAGTGGAGTTTTACAGTGTCAAGTTGCCAGCCCAGCACCCAACCTTCCACGGAAGGCACACACACACACACACACACACACACACACACACACACACACACACACGCACGCACTCATGCCTAGGGCCAATTTAGAGTGTCCAATCCACCTACAGCATGTCTTTGGGATGTGGGAGGAAACCGGAGCACCCGGAGGAAATCCACGCGACCACAGGGAGGACATGCAGACTCCGCACAGAAGGCACCCCAGCCGAGGATCGAACCAGAGAACCTCTTGCTGTGAGGTGACAACACTAACCGCTGCACCACCATGGCCGCCCTAAACTCCCATTTTCTTGCTTAAACTCCTGGAATTATTTAACATGACCTTCCACTCCTGTTTTTCTTGTTTTCTGCCACATTTATATCATATTTTCCAATTTTAATATCTTATTCATATCGTATATCATGGCCATTTTTGTGCAAGTTCCTGCCCATCATATCTACCTTTTCTGATTTCTGTACTTTCTTCCCTTTCTTGGGTTTACCCATATTCTCCTTCAAACCAGATTATGTCCCTGTTTCAGTCAGTTCACTGCCCCACGTCCATCACACTTTAAAAGTGTAATCACCATGATGTAGCATTACATTCTAGATTGCAGAAAGGTTTGCCCATCCATAGGGAGGTAAAGTCATCCAGATCTTCTCTCTGTCAGTGCTGTCCATCTCCCACTCACGGTCACCCACTGTTCCATATTCCTACTCACCAGTCCACATTCTGACTTAGTGTTGTAGTTGTAGATTTTACCTTTCCCTGTTCTGTTAGAAGTTTCCACATCTGAAAAAGCCACTCTATCCAACCCAACCCTTTACATGTACTGTCCACTTCCTTTGCCCTTCCCTGCTAATTATAGTGTTATAGTGAGACAGAATGCTGTTATGAATGACAGAAAATGGATGAGATCAGAAGTAGAATGAAGGAGTGTCAGTGGATGGAGAAATCAGTCTTCTCCCATGTAGGAATACTTGAAGGATTTAACAATGGTAACTCCGTTCAGTGATCGGAAGGAGAGAACTAGGACCATGAGGCTGCCAGCCTAAGTTACTCAGAGGAAACCTAAAATATGAGAGTAGAACATCACAGAAATTCATTTTAGAAACTATTTCAAGGTGACATTCAGACACATTATAGTGAGAAAAGTGTTTTATCAAATAATCTGTGCCTCCAGCACATCTGTCTATCTCTTTAAATGATCAGGGACCCTAAGTTTCTATTTTTCTGGGAAAAATAATGAGAAATTCCGAATTTGGGCAGTCTGAGTATTGGAAAATATGATTTTCACGAAATGTGTTATTTTAGTCCAGAACACTCATTCACTATAACCCGTATTTTATCTCATATTGACTAGCTACACTGTTGTCAGTGTAGTTCATTGAGGCTTCTGTACACAAAATTTGCTTTAATTTTGCATATATATTAGCACAACATATGCTGATATCATTCATGTACAACTAGTTTTCCCTTTATCTTGGTTTGTTCTTCCTAAAGGAAAGTGTTTGCTTCCCTTAAGGATGGCATTTCTTCCTTGCTACATTTCGGTGTATACGTGTGTGTGTGTGTGTGTGTGTGTGTGTGTGTGTGTGTGTGTGTGTGTGTGTGTGTGTATATATATACATATACATATACATATATATATATATATATATATATATATATATATATATATATATATATATATTGTGTGTGTGTGTGTACACATATAATCACAAACACACACACATTGAATATGATAAAATCATGGTAAAGACAGCGAAATGCACTGAAAAAAATCATGGGTATAATTCCTGGATTTCATCTTGTGAAAATGGAATTTTAGTTTTTGAGAACTGTAAAACTCTGTCCCTGTTGAGGACTTTGCCTTTGCCTTTTCCTTTGACAGTATACTTCAGCTATTCATTCATCTCCTAGGACTAGTGATGACACCTCCATATTGATAAATGAGTTTGGTCCTGGGCATGTTCACTGTCTACACCCCCACCCATTAGGTAGCTAGTGGTAAATGGGACACTTCATTGGCATTTGTGAGGGTAGAGTTTGAGTGGGGAAATTTCCAGTGGTTGTGCAATTTGAAATGAATATTTCATAGAATGTACATTAATACCAACACCAGTCAGCCTTCTCTGGGAAGTTTCAAATGCATCTTCATGCTTAATCTTTGCTCTGAGTTTCACGTCATACATTGAGTGTCAGCTGCCACTCTGTGAGCAAACTGATTTTGGGTGCTCATTGTTGTCCCATCACAAACAGCTGTCCATTAACCAATGCCTGTTTGTGGACTTGAGTCATCAGGTCTAGGTAGAAGTCTACCCATTGCACTGGTCAGCTGGCGTAATCCTTCATCTGTCAGAATGCATAAAGTAACTGCTGCAATGTGCTTACATTCAGCTGATCTGTTTTGTTAACTGTGGATCAGTTAAACTTGTTAGTATGTTCATCGCTATGTTTCTGGATATTTTATCCTCTTTCAAAAAGAGATTCTGTCTTGCTTACATATGTTAAGAAGGAATATAAATTTGTGTTCCTAACCTGCTTTTCTTTTATTTTTATGGACAGATAATGGATGCAAACCTATTAGGATATTAGTAGAAGCACTGCCTGTCTGCATGCACACTTGAGAGCTAGGAAGTGTTGCATTTGCAAAGCACTAAACACCTGCCGAGATTGATTGTGGATGAAGGGTTGTAGGACCTACTGCAGTATTACTGCATTTGTGACCACAGGCTATACAGGACGGTAGGTGGCAACACCCAAGTATGGGAAGCATTTTAGTAGTAAGGCAAGCAGTTTAAGTACGATCAAACCACAGTATACATTGCATGGAGCTGGAAGAGAAACACAATGCTCAAATGTGAAAAAAGGAGATGTAATTATCTGTTATAAGGAAGGAAGACAAGTGCTTGCTAATGCAATATAAAAGGGGGAATACAGAAATGGAAAAATTGTTATTCTGAGTGTGACACTATCCTCATGAATTTTATCATCTATCAGTTAGCTTTATAAAATTCTCCTTTACATACTTTGCATTTTGTACTAATCTGATATTCATTTAGGGAATGAAGATGGACAGAAGCAAGATTATTGACTAATTGCACTGCTCCAAATGTAGCCAGTTCCTAGCAGCGACAGTGTATTGTGATTATGGAAAATATCTTTATGTGAAGGTTTGCTTATAGTTAGCTTTGCAAATGACTGCAATCCATCAGGGGCACTTTCAGATGGTCAGAATATTTCCAATATAAGTTGCTTTAGTAATCTTCATTTTTGTGTAACCGCTTTGAGTAAACTATTCTGTTTGATGCTTTTCTAGACGTGGGCATACCCAGTGTTTAGAAGAGATGGCCATATTTGACTTTGTGTAGACAAATTTTGAACTGCAGTGTTTTAAAACAGTTCCAGATGTTCTTCGTGTTTCACTGTTGCAGTCATCACCTGTGGGTTATCCCTGCTGTGGTAGCCCTTGGCCGACCTGAATACCAGAGTCAATGTTTTTGTGCACCGCTGCTGTCGCCTGTAGTGTGACGTCAGGTCATCAGTACTATAAAGCAAGGCAGCCGATGTCATTAAATCAGTCTTTCTTGCCGTGGAGCCCGTAACAGAAGCAGTTTGCATGAGTGCCGGTCGGTCGCTACCAGAAGTCGAATTTCAGCAGAAAACATCTAAAGCTAAGTACCCCGTTGGGGACCCTTTTTTCTTACTCTAACCGATGTTCAAAGAAGTTAACAATTGTCTTGCCTGTGGAAAGCAGATCCCACACCGAGACTTTCATTCTTACTGCATCACTTGTTTAGGCCCAAACCACGATGTCTCTCGTTGCCGGTTCTGTGCCCTCTTTAATGCAAGAACCATTCAACATAGAGCTCTTTTTGTAGACAATTATTTTCATATTCCGTCTTCAAATTCTGATATGGCATCTGTCAGCCAACAATCCGCCGATATTCCGAAAAAACAAAGATAGAGACAGGCCACACAAAGCTAAGCCTTCCGATGATGCTACCGCTATGCAAGTCGTCAGTTCTCCAGAATTCAGTGAGGCACTTTTGCAGCCCCTGATGCCCGACTTGCTTTTTATGCAGGCCTCTGCCGAGACCCTTTCAGAGTCCAGTATGCCGCAGAAATCCATTTCGTCTTCCGAGCCTTTGGCTGTCTCTGCCTCGGCTGGGTCTGGAGCCACATCGCAGGCACTGGCTTCCGAGGAGGCCATTTGCACTACCAATTCTAGACAAAAACCAACATCTTCTATTCCGACAACTGTTTCTCATAGACCGACGGATTCTCTCAAGCCTCAAAGCCAGGCCACTCCTTGGAAATCTGCTTCTAGCCACCATCTTGCTACTGCTTCCTCACCCCAAGCTCAAATGCTTAAAATGGCGGGAGATCTCTCTTTTATCTGAGGTACTCAAGCCCCCACTCCAAAAAGGAAAAGGCTTCCCTCTCCAGAAATTATGACAGACCAAGTCTCTGAGGAATCTGATTATTCTACCTTTGAAGAGGAACAACAGCCCTTAACTGTTTGAGGATTCAGATGCAGAGGACCTCTCTTTCAGGGAAACCCTTCACTCCCTCAGGGAACATTTTCAATGGGAATCTCAGGACTACCCACAGTCAAAGAAACGACTTAGAGAGTTTCTGGACCTGCCGCAGCACAGTCCCCTGGCCATCCCACCTATTCTAGAAGTGGTGGCTGATGTTTTCCTTGAATCCAGTTTAGTCCCTGATGCCCTGCCTCCTGCTCCAGCTAAACCTGACAGGTACTACAGAGTACCGGATTCTCAAATACCTGTACAGAAACCCTGCTGCAGACCCTGAGGTCATTACACAGTGGCCCAAAGGAGCTAAGACTAGTTCTGCCAAGAATCCTCTTCCTTCTGACAAAGACTCCAGAGCTCTGAACAGATGGGGTAAGAAAGTATACACTTCTGCAACTTTAGCTATCAGGGCACTCAGTTGCCAGTTACATATGTTAAAATATCAACAACACACTTTGGAACAATTAAAACAGAAGATTGCTACCTCTCCTGACAGTGCCAACTCAAAAGAGCTGGCAGAATTACTACACTTTGTTTGCCAAGCACTCTTTACAATGTGGATATGACACCCTAGAAGCCTCTAGCAGGGCAGCAGTGACAGGATCTGTTATTAGAAGACATGCATGGCTGAAGGAACAACCTCTCCCTGATCATGTCAGATCTAAACTTATTGATGCACCCCTAGATAAGGAACGCCTGTTTGGGGAAAAAGCAGAAGAGGTGCTTAAAAAGATGAAAGACAAAGCAAAATGTATGTAAACAGTAAAAGATTTCTTTCAAGTTCAACCACCCAGATTCAGCAGGAACTTCCCCTCTAAGCACTGGGCCTTCCCTGCACCCAGCAGACAGGGCCAAAGTAATCCCCATAGGGACAGGACATCCAGGCCTCTATCCCAGGGCCAGCAAAGAAGCAAACAATGGACCACTTCCGCCTTTAAGACAGGGAGTTCTAAGCCAAGCTTCTATGGTAAGCACTCACAATGACTCTCCCCCCTCTGCCCTCCTTTCAATCATCAAAAACTAGAAGGAAGGCTCACCCTCTTCAAGGACAATTGGGTCTCTATAACCAATGACCAATGGGTATTAAAAATCATTTCTCAGGGATACAGATTCTCCTTCAGCGAACTTCCAATTCCAAGAGGGTACCCAGACCTCCCCCCAAACCAGTGGGCAGAGGCACTAAAACAGGTATAAACACTAATATCCCAGGGGGCAGTAAAACCTGTCCTTCCGGATCAAACAGGAGAATGTTTTTACTCCAGACTAGTCCTTGTTCCCAGAAAAGAGGGCACTTGGTGCCACATCCTGGATCTATCCAAACTGAACTCCTCCTTGGTGGTCCCCAGATACAAAATGCTAACCTTGCAGCAGCTCCTGCCTGCGCTCACACAAAATGCCCAGCTGGTGACACTAGTCCTAAAAGACGCCTACCTCCACATCCCCATCAGGGAATCGTGCAGAAAACTCCTGCGCTTCAGAGCAGGCAATCGGCACTTTCAGTTCTCCGCACTGCCTACTGCTCCCAGAGTATTCACCAAATGCTTCGCCCCGGCTATTGCATTCTGCAGTCAGAGAAATATACAGATTTACTCTTACCTGGATGACTGCCTCATTCAGATGAACAGCAAAGAAAAGCTGCTCCAGGATATTCTCTTTGTCAAAAAATTCCTAACTTCCCTAGGGTTTACCATCAATGAAAAAAAAAATCAAAGCAAAACCCAACCAGGAAAATTGTTTTCCTGGGAGCTGTGTTAGACACAGCAACTCTAATGGCTTTCCTATCCCCAGAAAAGCAGAGCTTCCTGCCTCTCTACTTTACCCAGCTGGCCTCCAGAACTCACCTCACTGTGAGGAAGTTCTTGCAAGCCCTGGGATACATAGCGTCTTGCATCCTTCTCATCCTTTTTGCCAGGCTTCATATGAGAAAGCTGCAATGGTACTTAAAGAACCTCTGGTGTCAGCACTCTCAGTCCCTAGAGACCACTCTCCCACTGATCGCTTACATAAGGGATGAATTCCTCTGGTGGGCAGAGGCCTGTGCCGTAAACAAGGGTCTTCCCCTCATCCTCCACCCTTTCGGCCAGACAATCACTACGACGCCTCAGACATAGCTTGGGGCAGTCACCTAGCAAGCAGGTGTACCCAAGGCCTCTGGAATGTCCAGCAACTTCATTTGCAGATCAACCAGAAATAAATGATGGCAGTGCAAAATGCTCTGACTTTCTTAGTTCCTTCCAGCCCCATCTCTGGCCAGGGGTCCTCCTTATAAAGACAGAAAACACCACATTAATGTGGTACATCAACAAGCAATGGGGCACCCAATCTTACCACCTGTGCAGATTGGCCATGAGTCTGTGGCATACAGCCACCTCCATGGGGCTACACCTAATTGCCCAATACTTACCAGGGATCAACAACACACTGGCAGATCACCTAAGCAGAAACTTACTGGACCCCTGTGAATGGCAACTCCACAGAGAAATCTTTCTGCAAATCACCCAGGAGGGGGCCCCAGAGGTGTACCTCTTTGCCTCACACCTCATCCACCAGCTGCACAGCTTTTGTACCAGGAAGTGTCAACACATAGCGTGGAAGGTGGCTGTCTTAACCTTCCCCTGGAGCTCCCTCTTTGTGTAGGCATACCCTCCTCTGCCCCTTATTCCCAAAGTTCTAATCAAGATAAGAGAGGAGAGACCAAAGGCCATCCTCATTGCTCCAGATTGGCCAAGACAGCATTGGTACCCCATACTATGCAGTCTGACCTTACAGCCCCTGAAGCTGCTTTCCCTAAGGTCAGACCTCTTGACCCAGGAGAGGGGGAAGGTACTGCACCCAGACCTACAGACTCTCAAACTTTCAGCATGGCTCATACACTAAAAACTAACAAGAAGTCACTGTTAAGCAAACAGGTCCTGGACATCATCACAGAGGCCAGAAGGCCCAGCACAAGAAAATCTTAAGCAGGAAAATGGAAAAGATTCTGCTCCTGGAAACAATCAAAACGGGGCAGTACCTCCCAACCGTTCATCCCTCTCATCCTGGATTACTTAGCAGAGTTGCTCAATAGTGGCTTCTCCACCTGTATTAAAATCCATGCCTCGGCCATCTCTGCCCATTATGATTCAGACGCTAAGCAGTTAAACAATTGATTAAGCAATTCCTCAGAGCGGCTTCTAACATCAGGCCTCCCAGAAGACCTCCTACTCCACCCTGGGACTTGAGTTATGTGTTAAGAGAAACTAACCTTACCTCCTTTTGAACTTGCCGCTTCAACAGAATTGAAATACCTCTTCTGGAAGACTGCCTTCCTACTAGCTATCACCTCAGCCAGAAGGGTCTCAGAACTTCAAGCTCTCATGGCTGTTGAACCCTTCACAATTTTCCATGCAGACAGATTATCCCCAAGGACTAATCCCTCCTTTATGCCTAAGGTGGTATCTGATGTGACCCTTAACCAGGCCAAACACATTCCTACCTTCTTCCCCAACCCTCAGAACAAGGGGGAAAGAATTCCACACTCACTAGACGTGCACAGACAACTCAGATACTATCTGGACTGCACTAAGCCATTCAGAAAAACTGACCAGCTTCTTGTAAGCTTTGCCCCAGGGGCAGAGGGAAAGCCAATCTCCAAACAAACCATTTCCAAATGGATTTCACACTGTATCCATTTTTGCTGCAGACTACATGGGAAACCCATCCCTAAGTCGATCCGTACCCACTCCACTAGGGCAACCACCACTTCCACTGCCTTCCTCAGAGGACTACCTACCAGGGACATACTGGAAGCGGCCACCTGGACCTCTGTCCATACCAATCTTCAGCGAACTCCGCCCGGCGCCTGAGAGTGCGCTTGTTGAAGCGAGCACAGGCTACACAGGCCGAGACGTCGTGGTCTGGGCCAAGGCAAGGAAGACAGTAAGAGTGGAAATCCTTATGAGGTATTTGTTTACCACAAGAAAGACAATTGTTAACTTTTTCAGTAATTTCTGACATCAGCTGAGGCAAGAAAAGGTCCCCAACGGGGTACTTAGCTTTTTTGATGACTTCGGAATCGAAGAATACAGGAGCTGACCGACCGGCACTTGCGAACTGCTTCTGCTTCGGGCACCGCGTGGCAAGAAAGACTGAAGAAAATGGCGTCGTCTGATGCTTATGTACTCCAGCCGCTCTGACGTTGGAGAGAAATGCGACATCAGCCGACGTCGGACCCAGACTTTGGAATCCGGCCAACCGAGGGCTGCCTGAGGCAGGACAACCCACATGTTATGACTGCAGTTGCATTCTTGAAGGACATCAAGGGGGAAAGAATTCCACACTCACTAGACGTGCACAGACAACTCAGATACTATCTGGACCGCACTAAGCCATTCAGAAAAACTGACCAGCTTCTTGTAAGCTTTGCCCCAGGGGCAGAGGGGAAGCCAATCTCCAAACAAACCATTTCCAAATGGATTTCACACTGTATCCATTTTTGCTACAGACTACATGGGAAACCCATCCCTAAGTCGATCCGTACCCACTCCACTAGGGCAACCACCACTTCCACTGCCTTCCTTAGGGGAGTACCTACGAGGGACATACTGGAAGCGGCCACCTGGACCTCTGTCCATACCTTTACAAAGCATTACCACCTACCTCTCTTTTATAAGTCTAGGGCAGGGTTTGCCTGTGCAATTCTGCAGGGCCTCCTGACCCATACCTAGGACTCTACCTATCCTTCCTCCCTTTACCTCAGCTGTGGGAATCCTCCCACAGGTGATGACTGCAACAGTGAAACACGAAGAACATAGTACAGTTGTGTATACTTACCATAAATGTAGATGTTTGAGTGTATTCATTGTTGCAGTCTTGGTTTCCCTCCCTCCGTCCCCCTTTTCACATCTTCCCCTAGGGGGCACATGCTTCCCAGGGTGGCTCTTAGCCACCAGGACCACTTCTGTCTTTTCCCTTGTGCTTTTGATGGGTCAGGGCAAGAAAAACTGATGTAATGACGTCTGCTGCCTTGCTTTATAGTACTGACGACCTGACGTCACACTACAGGCGACAGCAGCCGGTGCACAAAAATATTGACTCTGGTATTCGGGCCAGCCGAGGGCTACCACAGCAGGGATAACCCACAGGTGATGACTGCAACAGTGAATACACTCGAACATCTACATTTATGGTAAGTGTACACAACTGTACTTTTTGGATACAGGGTGAAGGGATTGTTTATTAATGTATGATGTTAAAACATTATTGCTAAAGTTATGGTATCTTGGATTCAGACCAGGCACTTCCACATTGCTCCAAATCTGTAATTTGTTTTGGTGCTTCTGTGTTTTTTAAGGCCAGTAGCGCTTTTTTTTTTTTTTTGAAGGGTGTTGGTTGGTCAGTACATGGTGTAAGTGGCTGCATTCTGCACTATGCTGGTGTGGTGTTTTAATTAGGTTTTACTATTTTAAATAGATTATACACTACAGAGGGTTTGAAAACAAGCAGTTTCATTGTGCTAGATCTTAATGTATATAACCCATTGTATGCAATTTTGACAAAAGCCATTAGAACAGTGTATATATTGTACAGGTACAGTTGCATTCTGTACACTAATAGCAACAACACCGACTTTTGCCTTTTTCTTGTAAAATATTGTCTAATTTTTTTTAATCTTTGTAAAAAAAAAAACTTTTACAATTGTGACCTGTAGCTTTTTTAAGGGGAGTTGCCTTTTCTAATTTAACAGATGAAAATATTTTGAATAATTAGAATGTTTGCTGTTTATTTGTTCATTTGGGCTATGCGTTTTTGTATCAAGTATTAAAATATCTGTGTTTTAAGAAAAATAATTGGTGGAAGTCTTTGTGTTCGATACTTAATATGTGGAATTTCAGATGTTTGTAAATCATTCTATCAGCTTCAGAATGATATGTGGTTTATATAGATGTGGAGATCAAAGGTACAACTGTGGTTGCTTTAGTACGAGGTCCTTTTCCTATCTCTTAGGTAATGAAGGATTATGCTCAGGTCTTATCATAATCAGACTGTTAAAGGACTTATACAGACAAAAATTGCAAAAGCATTTATTTTGTATTTTTTCATTATGATGTAGTCGATCCCAACCTGCTTGCAAAAAATAAGTAATCATTGCTCATTTATTTATTTTATTTATTTATTTCAGAACTTTGAATGCTTTCATGGGGGCAAACATCATGATGAAATTTTGTTTCTCAGGAAAACGAAATCTGTCCTTTAATGCAGTGTGAGGGTACAGCTAGCTCAGGAAGTTAACTTTTATGAGTTTTCCATTCTTTGACAGGTTACTTCTCCCTTCTTCCCTCCCTCATTCAACCAGAGCATCATATGTGCAGCCTTGCAAAGTTCAGCTAAGTCACCTCTGCATAATACACTTGGCCTGCTGTGCCATTAAAAGTGTTCCCTCTTGTCTTTCCTTACTCCTGTCATCTGAGAAGCACTTTTCACAGAAAATAAAATTATAAAATGCATGATGTTGCTTGCATTAAAAGTGGGCTCTCAAGTATGTCCTGTACACTTGTCCTGTTCGGTTAATGTTAGGTAGTGCTTCACAATGTACACAGCTAAAACTTTTAAACTCACTCTTAGCCAGCATTCTGATTGTCACTTGGAAAGGGAAAAATAATGTATCGAAGGCCACGTGTTTTAGACTTTTTGAAGTAACTTAGTATTAACCAAGCAACAGTTAAATTTCAGCCTGTCGCATCTGTTTAAATTCTATTAATCATACTTAAAGATGAGTGTTTTTGTGCCTTACCTGTGGCTGGCTACAAGAACTACTGCATCTAAGCCATTTGGAAATCTAAAGCTGATATATTTAAGTATGTATGTGTATATATATATATATATATATATATATATATTGCTCTGTTTCAGTGATATTTAACAATCCTGTGCAACTCTTAGGTTGTAGTTTCTAACATTATTCTGCTATGTTTGTGAACATATCTCAGGGTTTATTTCCAAGGTTGCTTTACTTGTCGCTACTTTTGTTCTGATTCAGTCTCCATTTTTTTGTAAAGCTGATTTAAGTATATCTTTTTGCTCTGTTTCAGTGATATTTAACAATGCTGTGCTGCTCTTAGGTTGTAGTTTTTAACAATATTCTGCTGTGTTTTGTGAACATATCTCATGGTTTAGTTCCAAGGTTTCTTTTCCATTTTTTCTCCCACCCAACTGTCAAGTTGCTATTCTGTTTCTTAAAAGGTGGTGGCTTGTGAGTTGCCCGCCTCTACTATAAATTTTATATTGGACACTCCTCCCAGTCCCATTGCATCAGCTCATTCTGTTGTGTACAGTGAGATCATTTGGGATGGCCCACCCCTTTAGTACAGTGAGATCATTTGGGATGGCCCACCCCTTTAGTTTCTTAACCTTGAATTATCTTGTTTCCTCCCTTCCTACTTAACTGAAAAAAACTTGCTGCTTTTACAAATGTTCTTCGTCTTCCCTTGCTGCAGTCCTGACAATTGGGTATAGTCCGCGTCCCAGTCGGCCCGAATACCAGAGTATAAGGCTGACGGCGGTCATGGCGCCTTAGACTGACGTCAGTACGTCAGGGTACTAATGCGCATGACCGACGTCATTTCCTCAGTCTTTTTTGCCGCATGGTCCGATGCAGAAGCAATTTTGCGAGTGCAGGTTGGCGTTCTGAGATTTTCCAAAAACGAGTTTCAGACCGAGTACAGAGTTGGCTAAGTAACCCGTTGAACATTTTGGTTTTTCTTGCCTCAGTATATTACCGGATGTCAGAAAAGTGGATAACTGTATTTCTTGTGGGAAACAGATACCGCATAGGGATTATCATACATTGTGTATACCTTGTTTAGGGCCTGAGCACGACGTTGTTGGTTGCCGCTCTTGTGCTAGATTTAATAAAGACTATTAAGAGGAGGCTTGATTGTGCTAGGTTAGTGTTTGGGAAGCGTTGCAATTATACTATGCCGTCGGATGCTCCGGCACAACTTCATCTAAGAAGCGCAAGGACAAAACAGTGAAGTCTAGGGTGAGGAACCGCAGTCCCGGACGCCGGTCCTTTAGAAGGCTCAGGGGAGCCAGAGGTTTTGCCAGGAGTCTCTATGGAGTCTCAGGCAGATACTTTACTGTTACAGGATGTGCCCTCTCAGGAAGTAGGCCAGGCTGAGGAGGCTTCTCAGGTAACTGTTCTTCCCTCTCTTCCCAAGGTAGTTAGGGCCTCTCCTTCTGTTTCCAGAGCTTCTTTTAGAGGAAGGTCAAGTTCAGCTTCTGTAGGGGCTTCTCCTAGCATTTCGGGCTCTGTGCCTAAGAAACATATGCTTAAAATGGCTGAAGATTTGATTACTCTGATTAGAGGTTCTATGCCCCCACCTGATAAGAGGCCTAGGGTGGAACAGGAGTTTGATAGTTTTGAACAGTGTTCACAGGCTTCAGAGTCTTCTGTGGAAGACTTGCAAGAGTTTCCTGCTTATTCTGATTCTGATGTGGATGATTCCACTCCTTCAGCTTCTCCTCCTGAGGATTTTTCATTTTCAGAGACTCTTCACTCCATGAGGGAGCACTTTAAATGGGAAGGCCAAGATTACTCTGACTCCAGAAAAAGGCTTAGGGAATTCTTGTTTTGCCTCAGCATAGGCCCTTAGCTATTCCTCCTGTGTTGAATGTGGTGGAGGATGTTTTGCAGAGGCTTCTCTGAACCCTGATTCCTTGCCTCCTGCTCCTGTTAAGCCTGATAGGTATTATAGGGTGCCCAAGCTCATAAGTATTTGTTTAAGAGTCCCAGGGCGGACCCAGAAACTGTTTCTCAGGGGCCTAAAGGTGTTAAAGCTTCTGTTGTTAAAAATCCTGTACCCTCTGATAAAGAGGCAAGGGCTTTGGATAGGTGGGGTAAGAAAGTATATACTTCTTCCACTCTAGCCATGAGGGCGTTGAATTGTCAATTTCATATGCTGAAATATCAGAATTATCTCCTTTCACAATTGAAATCTAAGGTGGATGCTTTGGCGAAGGTATTGAGTGTAAAGAATTGCTGGATTTGGTTCATGTGTCTGAACAAGTGGGTAAGCATTCTTTGCAGTGTGGTTTTGATGCTGTTCAGGCCTCCTCGAGGGTGGCTGCTACTAGTTCTGTTCTTCGCAGACATGCATGGTTGAAGGATCAGAATTTAGCTGAGCATGTTAAGACCAGGATTTTGGATGCTCCTTTACAGTCTGATGTGTTGTTTGGACCGCCTGTGGAAGCAGTTTTAAAGAAAATGGAGGACAAAGCTAAGTCTATGCAGACTGTTAAAGATTTTGCAGGTGCAGCCTCCGAAGTTTAGTAGAAATTGGCCTGCTAAGGGGTGGACATATCCTGCTTATGGTTCCCAGTCTAGGGGTAGGTCTAGACGTGGTAGGGGCAGGGCTCAAGGTTCTTTAGGCCTAGATCAGACAGTTCACCTGCTCAGACTTCTGGTGAGGGCAGGGGTCAGTCCTTTCGTAAGCAGAACCAATGACCTGCCTTTTCAGCTGCCAGTGGACTCTCGTCTGGCAGCTCCTTTGGGAGGAAGATTGTCTCTTTCAAAGAAAATTGGGATTTAATCACTCAAGACAGATGGGTGCTGGATATCATTCATCACGGTACAGATTTTATTTCCACACAATGCCCCTTTCAAAGGCATGCCAGATGTTCCTCCTCCACAAAGAAAAGAGGCTCACAAGCAAGTTTCTCAGTTACTCCAGATAGGGGCTATTCAGCCAGTCCCTGTGTCAGAAAGGGGCTTGATTTTATTCTCGCCTGTTCCTAGTACCAAAGAAGGGGAACACGTGGAGACCAATTTTGGATTTATCTATCCTCAACACTTATCTGGACATTCCCAAGTTCAAGATGTTGACGTTACAGCAACTGTTACCTCTGCTGGGCAAAGATCACTGGATGGTAACTTTGGATCTCAAGGAAGCTTACCTTCATGTGCCCATAAGGCTAAGTTGCAGAAAGTATCTGCGGTTTCCAACTGGAGATTTTCATTATCAGTTCTCTGCATTGCCCTTTGGCTTATCTACTGCAGAGTATTCACAAAGGTTCTGGCTCCAGTGATAGCTTACTTCAGGCTTCAAGGCATTCAAATTTATCCTTACTTGGACGACTGCCTGATTCTGGCTCAAGAAAAGGAACACCTTCTACAGCATCTGGAATATGTCATAGCAGTGCTGAGATGCCTAGGGTATTCTGTGAACGAAATAAAGTCCAGTCTAGTACCCTCTCAAGACATGTGCTTTCTGGGTGTGAGACTGAATACAGCAGCCCAGATGGCCTTTTAACCCCGGACAAACAAAAGAGTCTGTCACTTTACTTCCATCAACTATCTCATCAGTCCGTGCTGACTGCAAGGACAGTCCTTCAAGCATTAGGGTTCATGGCATCTTGTATTCTGGTGCTTCCCAATGCCAAACTGCATATGAGGAAGCTGCAATGGTATCTCAAAATGTATGGACACAGCACTGCCAAGATTTGGACACTGTCATTCAAATAATACCTTGCCTTCAAAAGGAATTCTTGTGGTGGGCTCAGGAATGTCACCTAAACAAGGGACTCTCTGTGACCCGCCAGAGGCGAAGTCAGATTTTAACGACAGATGCCTCGGACACTGCTTGGGGAGCTCATCTAAATGGAAAGTGGATACAAGACAAGTGGCCTGCCAGACTACAGCATCTACATATCAACATGAAGGAGATGTTAGCAGTCCAGTTTGCATTGATGGCGTTCAAGGAGTTACTTCTTCCAGGGCAGGTGTTGATTCTGACAGACAACACAACTGTCATGTGGTACATCAACAAGCAAGGGGAACACATTCTTATCCTCTATGCAGGCAAGCAATGATTTTATGGGAGACTGCGTTAAGCCTGCAACTGACTCTTCAGGCAAGGTTTCTGCCAGGAGCACAGAACTCCTAGCAGATGTATTAAGCAGACAAATCATGGATCCCCACAGTGGAAACTGGATCTTCATGTATTTCAGAAATTGACAGTGTCATGGGGAACTCCAGACATAGATCTGTTCGCTTCTCCACTAAACCACCAGCTGCCAAAGTATTGCACAAAGGGGTTTCATCACACAGCTTGGAAAGTGGATGCTCTGTCTTTCAGTTGGAAAAACCTTCATGTCTATGCCTTTCCACCTCTACCTCTTCTTCCAAAGGTATTACTAAAGGTCAGACAGGACAGGCCAAGGATGATTTTGATAGCTCCAGATTGGCCTCGGCAACACTGGTACCCACTTCTAAGGAGTCTTGTAAAGAAGCCTCCATGGCCTTTACCTCTGATTCCTCATCTGTTATCTCAGAAGGACGGTCATCTGCTCAATGTCAAGCTTCAATCTCTTCATCTCACAGCTTGGCATATTCTGTGTTGAAGCATGGTAGGTCTCAGCTTCCTCAACAAGTTTTAAATGTGATTATGGAAGCTAGAAGGCCTAGTACTAGGAGAGTGTACGCAGAAAAATGGAAGAGATTTTTATTTTGGAGTACAGCAAAGAATTTGGAGATTTCAGAGCCTAATTTGAGTGTGGCTCTTCAATATCTTACTGAATTATTGGACAAAGGTTTGTCTTTCTCTTCCATAAAGATTCATGCTGCAGCAATTTCAGCTCACTATGATTGTGACCCACCTTTGTTTTCGCATCCTTTGTTCAAGCAGTTTCTTAGAGGGGCAAAGAATATAAGACCCCCACGTAGAGCTCCTACTCCTGCTTGGGATCTCAATTTTGTGTTGGAAAACTTACTCTACAACCTTTTGAGCCTGCAGCTACTGCTGAATTGAAATATTTGTCATGGAAGACTGCTTTTCTGTTGGCTATTACTTCTGCAAGAAGGGTGTCTGAGTTGCAGGCCCTTATGGCAGTAGAGCCCTTTTGATTTTCCATAAGGACAGGGTATCATTACGCACTAATCCTTCCTTTATGCCTAAGGTGGTTTCTAGTGTGGCTTTAAACCAAACTATTCATTTGCCTACGTTTTGCAGATCCTCAAAATAAAGGGGAAAAGATTTTGCACACTTTAGATGTACACAGGCAATTGCGTTATTATTTGAGCAGGACTAAAGATTTTAGGCAGTCTCAACAGTTACTTGTTTCTTTTGCTTTAAGTTCACAGGGCAAGCCTGTGTCAAAGCAAACTATTTCTAGGTGGATTGGCTTTTGCATTGCATTTTGTTATTCCCATCATGGCAAAGAGGTTCCAGCTGGGATTAGGCCTCATTCCACTAGGGCTACTGCCACTTCAACAGCATTTCTAAGGGGGGTGGCAACTAGGGATATTCTGGAAGCAGCTACTTGGAGTTCAGTGCATACTTTCTCTAGGCATTATCACCTGCCTATATACTCTAAGACTAGAGCTGGTTTTGCCACAGCTGTTTTACAAGGCATGTTGTCAGCTCCTGCTACTTTATAATTTGCCAGCCTCCCTTACCTCTGCTTTGGGATTCTACCCAATTGTCAGGACTGCAGCAAGGGAAGACGTAAGAACATAGTACAGTTTTGTACCTACCATAAATGTAGATGTTCGAGGATTCCTTGCTGCAGTCCAATCCCTCCTTCCCTCTGTGTTTCAGGGTGGTTGTGTAGGTGAGTTTACATGCTTATATTTTTGTATATATTACTGTATATATTGTACATGTTTTTGGTGCAGGTTGTTTTGGGACTTGTCTTTTGGGTCTTCTGACATCTGGGGCAAGAAAAGACTGAGGAAATGACGTCGGTCATGCGCATTAGTACCCTGACGCAGTCTAAGGCGCCATGACCGACGTCAGCCTTATACTCTGGTATTCGGGCCGACTGGGACGCGGACTATACCCAATTGTCAGGACTGCAGCAAGGGAATCCTCGAACATCTACATTTATGGTAGGTACAAAACTGTACTTTTTGTGTCTCTTCCTGCATTATTACTTAAAAAAGACTTTATTCAGCTGCTTTTACTGTGTTTGTGTCTCTTCATGCTTTATTACTTTATCTTGCTTTTACTGTTTGTTCTTAAAGTGTTCAATTGTATTTATTCTGCTGCATTTATTACTTCTTATTAGAGTAACAATTACAATTTAATCAGGCTACTAAGTGTCTTAGATTTGGTTAAAGGACTTGGGCGCCCTGCCAATTATTTTACATTAAGATTTGTGGTCTGCACTCTTGTGAGAGGAAAGGGTAGCCTCTGCCCTTCTGAGCTGGGAATTGCTGGGTGACCGCCTGTTGCTCTAAGTAAGGGTCTTTGTTCTGGTTTAAGCACTTGGGTTCCAAACCAGTTATTTTGCACTAGGAAAATTTTTGGTCAAGACTCTTGTGGCAGGAGAGTATAGCCTACACCCTTCTAAGCTGGGAATTGCTGGTTGAAGGCTCATTGTGTATGTTATTTTCAAAGTGTCTTAGTTCTGGTTTAAACACTTGGACTTCAGACCAGTTACTTTACTTTGGTAGGGTTATGGTTTAGAGTCTTGTGGCAGGACAGTGTGGCCTACACAATTTGAAGCTGGGAATTGCTTGTGTAGGCGTATTGTGCCTGTTATTCTAAATGTCTTTATTCTGGTGTAAACACTTGAGTTCCAAACCAGTTACTTTACATCAATAGGATTTGTAGTCTAAACTCTTGTGGCAGGAGAGGATAGTCTACACCATTCTGGCTGGAAATTGCTGGTTGAAGGCCTATTGTGTCTGTAGTGTCTTAGTTCTGGCTTAAGCACTTGTGCACCAAACCCAGTTGTTTCACATTAGGAAGGTTTATGGTCTAGGCTGTTGTGGCGGGAGAGTGTGGCCTACACCCTTCTGTGCTGGGAATTACTGCATTATTTAAACTGCTTTCTGCTGTTGTGACTGTGATTTTATGCACTTTGAATTTCTAGTATTTCTGCATTTTACAGTATAGGTGAGATTCAGACTCCCTGAATATAGAATGTTTGGTATCACTTAAACCAGCTCTTCACTGAGATACTGAAATATCTGAGACATCTATTGCGTCCAACTAAATATAAGTGCCTGTTGTTGCTCTAATATTTCACTTTTAATTTGTATTTGAATTCCACTGTTTGAATTGTCTGAACTACTTTTTGTCACATTTTACTGTACACTGTCCTAATACAGCTGTAGCACTGCCCATTTCCAAGTTTACTATTTCTGGATTTGTTTTAAAACTTCTGAGCATCAACTTCAAGTCACCTTTGTTGGTGAAGGCCCTTCTGCACCATTGTGTGAGGAGAGTGCTCTCTGGATCCCATCTAATCAAGGGTGATTGGAGTAGGACTCAGAGAGAGTGTTCTTATTGGCTAGCTTGAGCTAAAAAGGGTATTTTCTTGTTTTATTTAAAGCCTGCATTTGCACTTGTTTGCGTGTAGCACTCCATCATGTACTGCTATGTAGCAGTGGATACTGTTGGTGGTTATAGATTAAAACACTTTGTTTGTTATATTTTTCCTTAGCACTTTGCTTGTGGTCCTTCAGAGGTTTCTCGTGACCCTGCTTTACTGTCAGGTGGAACACTAATCCTAGCCTCAGAGGTACCAACACACCTGTCACCCATTAGCCACTGCTAAGTGTGATCCTTTTTCCTGATCATATAAGTTTACCTATCACTATGGATGGACAATTTCCCACAGTTTATCTAGCCAGCCTCGTTGACATGGGCATCCTGAGGCAGTGTAACAAGTACCTCATGTTGACCAACAACCCTTTACACCTAATCCACACAAACACAACATGTGAGAGATGCAACTGTATTAAGAACCTTGAATCCATGCTGTCTCGCACACCAGTCAGTACATGTGATAAGGAGCAGGTTGCCAGCATGCTCATCTCACCTCCTACTCCACCCAGACCCACTTCACACGTACCTACATATGCGGAGGTCCCCACCAGAAACATACCTAAACACCAAAGACCTGCCAAACACAAACAGGCAAGCTACAGATAATACTTCCTCTGCAGAACTCATTACACATAATAATTCATGCACCAGTGTCTCACCGGTCAAACCTTTTAAGGCAGAACACAAAATCAAACATATTAGTCATAGGTGATTCCATTGTGAGCCACAGTGATGTCCCTTTCACCAGGCTGGATAAGGAAAAGGTCACAGTCAGCTGCCTGTTATGTGCCAGGATACGCCATATCACACATGCACTCAAGTCTCTCAACAACAGATAATGTTATGACTCCATCATAGTCCATGTTGGTCTGAATGATTTGAGAAGTGCCTGTCTGGACTATATGAAGAGAGACATGACTGAGCTCTCAGACTGTTTGTCTTAGGCAGGTATGTCACTAGCCTTAAGCAGCATTCTACCTTCATACAGGATGATGCCTTAATACAAACAGAAGATGATTGACTTAGCTTCTGGTGTCATTCTAAGGGGATCCACTATCTGTCAGCCTGGGATGACATGATCGACAGACCTCGATGCTTTGCCAAAGATGGTCTTCTTCTCTCACCCTTGGGATTTCGGCTACTGGTTAAGGCTGTTGCCACCCCCATAGTGACTTTTTTGGCAATGCCTCAAGGACAAAATTCTCAATGTAAAAACTCCATCTAAAAACAACCTCAAGGTTAAGTTACTAACCACTAGGAATCTAAACATAAAATTGCACTCACTGGAAGCTGTCCTCAGCTTGGAAGATGCAGACATTTGTGCAGTCAAGGAGACCTGGTTCAAGGCTGTGGACATCACCCCAGCCATACTGGGTTACACCTCCTTCCACATGTTTAGACCTCAAACTGAAGGTGAGAAAACTAAAGGAGGCGATGTGTCAGTATTCATTAAAGATAAATACACCTCCACACTGGTTAAACAGTATGATTCCCTGGAGACACTTCAGTTGCAATTAACTGTTGGTAGGATGCTTATTCAAGTTATTGCCAGCTACAGGACCCCCTCCATGAATCAGGACAGCCACTCTGCCTATTTGGATCTACTTGAGTCTAATATATCTGAACACCATGGTTTTGGGTGACTCTGGCCACCTATCCATTGACTGGGTAAATTACTCGTGCTCAAACATACTTGCCCAAAGTTTCCTTGACTTCGTTAGCTCCAATTCCCTGGACCAGATGGTTGAATCCTCCACAAAAGGTGCAAACATCCTGGATCTGGTGCTTACCAATATGGCGGACCATTGTAGCACCTCCATTGTGAATTCCTCCTTGGTGATATCTGACCACAAAGTGTCTCATTCAAAGTAACTATCACACCTGACCCCCAGAAGCAAATAAACTAAAAAAACTTCTCCAAAGCAGATTATAACCTCTTATGGGATAGTATAGTTTCTCTGCACCTCCTCCCTCACATGGAACTGGCAACTATGCCAAGCTCTGCACCAGTTCTTTATATGAACATCTTTATAGCTGCATTGACTTGGCCATACCTGATAGGACCAAAACAAGCTCCTCAAGGAAGAGCAAACCTGCCTGGTGGAAAACTGCCATTAACAGGCTTTACAATAGGAGGAAGAAATTGCTGTCTTAGAGTAAAAGGGAGCAAGCCCTCCTAAACTGGAAACACTCCCTCCTCAGCTTAAACAAGCAAATAAGACTTCCTCCAAAGCAATCTATGAGTCCAAATTAGCTTCCTCAACAAAGGACAACCACAAGGCATTCTATAGTTACATCTGTAACCTAAAAGGAAAGGCCCAGATTTGTGCCGAACTGGTATTTAATGCTACCACATATTATGAGCCTGTGGACATAGCTAATCTGTTGGACGACAGGTTCTGTGAAAACTTCACTCCCTTGTCCCTGCCACATGTACCCCATGACATCCCTACCACCTGTCCCCTACCTTGTATTTCTAAAGAGTAGGTTGTAAATCCCCTCTCTAAGGCCAAAAACACAGCATCTATAGGACCTGATAACATCCCAGGCTGCAGCCTACATGTGCTCCAAGATGAATTAACAACACCATTGGATACTCTCTTCAGTCATAGTCTAAGCACTGGCTTCATACCAGCTGAATGAAGAACAGCCACCATTATTCCCTTGCAGAAAAGTGGTGCTTCCACTGACCCCAGGAACTATAGACCTATTAGCCTGACTATCCTTTTCTGCAAGGCCATGGAACAAATAATCATGGACCTTATAAACAAAGATGTAGGTAATCTCCAAACACATGACCCTACTCAGTTTGGATTTGTTAAAGGGAGGTTATGCCTGTTAAACCTGGTGGACTACTTCGCGACAGTCAGCACGGTCTTGGACGAAGGGAAATCTGTGCATACAGCCTACCTTGACTCGGCGAAGATGTTTGACACTATCCCCCACGTAGGCATCATTTACAAACTCACCCAACTAGGCATCAACCTTTATATCATTAGATGGGTCACTAACTGGCTCACTGATATAACTCATATAGTCAAAATAGGGGAATCCACCTCCAACCGCAGACCTGTAACCAGTGGTGTTCCACAGGGTTCAGTCCTGGGACATCTACTGTTTGGAATCTATTTCTCCGAAGTGCAAGCAAAAACTAAAGGTCTGTGGCTGACAAAATTTGCTGATGGCTGCAAACTGGGAGCAGTCATAGAATCTCCAAATGATGTCAACATCCTACAAGAGGGTCTTACACAAACAAATGATTGGTGCCAAAGGCCTTAAACTTAATGCAAAAAAACAGTATTATCATTCCTTTTGGTAAAAGCGATGTTCCTGCCAAGTACTACATCAGTAGCAACATCTTAAATATGCAGTCAGTGGTGAGAGACCTGGGCACACAGGTTGACAGCAACCTTACATTTGACCAACATGTCTCCACAGAGGTAAGAAGGGAATTCTATACTGATCTTCTCATAAGTAAGGGCACTGCCTCCAGAAAAAAATAAGTTATAACTTCCATATACTTTTCCCTCATCAGGTCAATAATTGAGTACCACGCCTCTTTTGGTATGTACCTTTCCAAGTACTTGCAGCAATCTGACAAACCACAAAGGTTCCTCACATGGAAAATTCAAGGTGTTCAGCATCTGTCCCATGGGGATCGTCTGAAATCCCTGTCACTTTATTCTGTTTCATACAGACTACTCAGAGATGATCTCTGCCTTGCATGTAAGGCAATCTCTGACCTTGCTTTATTGGGAAATGCTGCATCTATGTAAGTCAAATGGTACACGGGTTACTCGTTCTAAAGACCTTAACCTGGTGTGTGATATTAATAAAACCTGCTGGAGGGACAGATGTGATTCCAGAGGCTACCACACCTTTGGAACAGACTCCCACTTCAGGTCAAACAAAGTACCTCTTTGGCCGTCTTCAAACACAATCTGGACAGTTGGATGGATGACTAAATTCACCCCGGGGATTACAACTGTGTCCCTCTTGGTTAGGCCAGTAGGTGCTGATCATGGAAATAAGGGTAAGAACCTGGCTAGGCTTGTAAGGGCCCTACTGCCATTAGCCTAGTAACTTCCTATGTTCCTATGAACTCTTTTCCCCTAGTGCTCAGTGTATCCAACTGCAGGATATGCACACCTTACTTGTATATATTCTTGTAAGCAACCCACAATGTCCACTCGTCAGTTCTAGTTTACTCTACCCCAAGTCAAGCAGATATGTGCACTTCTCACTAACGTATTTCATCTTATTGTAGGACCAAAGAACAGTGACCACATCTCTACATTGTGATGCTTCAGTGTCCAGTGAGGACGAATACATTGGCTACTGTAAGGTCATGACCCCCTGCAGCTGTAGCAGCAAACACATAGCAGTGGCACCATCTAGGAAAAAACTGGGTACAAACCAGCAATGTACTTACAAACCATAGGGCAATGTGTATCTTTCCATAAAGCAGTGCCACAATCACAATGGACAAAACAATGCTCCTCACGTCAGGCTAATTCTCAAATGACTATGCTGGTAGACAACCGACAGCCACCCACACTGTATAATGCACCACACAAACAAAATCAGCACTACACAAGGCACGTACACACGCACACATGTAGTCTGCAATGCCCACAAACACAGTTGTACATGCCCCGTTTGTAGTATGCTCCACCAGACAGCTGCATTCATTCATATTGAAAAAAAAAAAATCACATGAGGGAAAGGAGAAAAACTATTCATGTGAAATGTGCTGCCTAATCCAAATTGTCATAACTCTTCAACTCAGTGTAGTACTTTTGCCAGATAGTGTCTGGCTTGTATTCGTATGTTGATGCAGAGTGAAAAAGGAGCAAAATTATAGATTTTTAGTGATAATAAGCAAAAATTCTACATTTTTACTGCAGTTTTAATTACTGGGCTTTTGATGCAACTTCTTTCCAGGGTACTTTCTTTTGGAATGATGTGCAAAACTGATACTTGGTGTGAGTGCTGATGGTGTATAGACTATGGACTGAATGTTGGTAGTGTATGTCTATTTATTGTGGAGCCCATGATATATTCTCAGGTGGTTTGTTAGTGTCTGTGGTGATAAACAAAATGAGTGTGTGCGAATGTGTGCAGAAGCTGAATGTCTGGTGTGGAATCTGAATGACGGAAACACCTCCACCACAGGTGCTTTAAGATATTGCACAGTGAGTACTCTTAACTTGGCTGAATCTCTCTTGCTATTTTTACTGAAAGATTTGTCTATGTACATAGAACCTATCGGCCCTAGGGCCTATACAAGCCTAGCCAAAAAGGTACCCTGACTTTTGCCACCCAAGAAAATTATTTTCCTGTGCCCCTGTCGAGCAGAGCCACAGAGGTGATCCCTGGGGTGAATTTCCTATTTCCCATTCAGTCATCAAGATTTATTTGGAGTGCTAATGAGGAGCTTTGTTTGATATAGATAGGTAGTTTGTTCCAGAGTATGGGAAGTCTCTGGGACAGGAATCTATCCCTCCAGCATGTTCTGTTTATTGTGGTTACAAGGTTTAGGTCCCTAGAGCGTGTAGCTCAGAGGGATTGGGATTTTTTTTAACTGGAGCATGTCCAACAGCTCTGGGTTTGACATAGCTTTGTATGTTAGGCAGAGATCGCTTCTGAGTAGGCGATATCCGACGGAGTAAAGCTGGAGTTTTTTGAGACAGTCTGCGTAGGACATCTGTTTGAGGCCGGTAATCTTCTTTGTGAGGTATTTCTGTGGCCTTTCCAGTTGTTGTAGATGTCTTGTGAGGTACATACCAAAAGGGGTGTTGTACTCTATAATGGGTCTAATGAGTGATGAGTAGAGGGGAACAATGACCTCTGATTATCAAAGAATGTGACATTTTTACTCTTTACTTTGGATGTTATTTGGGATAGTTTGCAGTCGTCCCTAGGTTTATGGACAACAGGCTTGCTTTTAAGCTCTTTTTTTGTAATATATAGCTAAAACAATCCACTTGTACTGTACTGACAGGGTCAGTAAAAGACTGAAACATGCCATGTCTATAGGTAGTGGATTTGGCTTTATTGGCTTGAATGGTCCATAAAGACTTAAATAAAAGTAAAAAGAAAAAAAAACATGGACATTCAGAAGCCATGTAGCTGAAACACTGGTGTGTCCTTAAGGGGTCATTTGCATATATCACATAGGCTTCCACTACAGGAGTTTTTAATGAATATTCTAGCTTGGCTGTGTCTTTCTTATAGTTTTTACTGAATAGTATATCAGTGTGACCTTTTTTACCGTTTGGTTGAAAGCATTCTGATTCTACAGACAGAATGGCTTCAAATTTTTGTACTGAAGAAATTTCCGTTGACAGACATTTTATCTAATATGAAAGAAACGTTTCAGTGCGACAAAAATATAATTCTGGTGGTATGGAAAATATATTAGTTTGTTACAAATGCATAAAGCTACACCTCTCCCCATATGCTGGGTACCTCAGAGAATATTTTTCAAGTATTTCCTTACTGCATCATCCTCTTTCTACTCTTAAAGGGTTCTAACAGGTTATAAAGGTGTCCCCAAAACACAAGTACATATTTTCTAATCCTAAAACAGATTCAACAGTCATTTCTCTTTCAAAAGCTGCTGCTGCTTAACAGGTGACTACTATTAACCCCATTCCTTCTGACAAAGATGGGAAAGCAATGGATAAGTGGGGGATGAAAATGTTTTCCTCTAGTACTTTAACTTCCAGTATTTTGAACTGCCAAGCACATATGTTAACAGTTTTGCTTGTGTCTTTTGAGAATATGCAGAAGTTAATGGCTGACCTTCTTTCTTCTAAAGTAAAGAAGTTATTGCATGCATCTATGACAGCAGTGTCTCTGGTGACTAAGCATGCTTTAAAATGTGCTTATTATTCTGCTGATGTTCATCGTGTTTCACTGTTTCAGTCATTACTCTTGGGTTATCATGCTGGCAGGCTATCCTCAGTCGGCCAGAATTCCAAAGTCGAGGTCCGGCGTCGGTTGCTGTTGCCTCTTCCTTGACGTCAGTGCGCCAGGGGTATAAAAGATGCAGCCGATGCCATTTTTATTCAGTCTTTCTTGCCGCGCAGTGCCCGAAGCAAAAGCAGTTCGCAAGTGCCGGTCGGCCGACTCCTGAGATTTCCAAATCCGAATTTCAGAACCGAAGTCTTCATTAAAGCTAAGTACCCAGTTGGGGAAACTTTTTTCTTGCTCCAGACCGATGTCAGAAAAAGTTAACAATTGTATTTCTTGTGGGAAGCAAATACCTCATAAGGATTTTCACTCTTACTGTATTCCTTACCTAGGCCCTGATCACAACGTTGCTAGCTGTCGGTTTTGTGCTAGATTTAACCAACGCACTATTAAGCGTCGGTTTGATTTTGCATTTCATTACTTTGGCTGAAGATTTAATTATATAATGCCGTCAGACCAGCCGACAACCGGAGTTTACAAAAAATGCAAGGACAAGGAAAAGGATAGGCATCCGAGGTCCAAAACCGATGAGGAGGCCTCTGCTAGGCCAGTTGCCGGTTCGCTGGCTCTCAGTGAGGCACTTTCGCAGCCCCTGGCGCCCGCTACCTCAGAGCCACAGGCCGCTTCCGACTCCCACGTGGAGCCGACTGGGCCTCTGGATACTCAAGGTATTGGACACTCGGAAATCATTCCCTCAGATGGGTCCGGAGCCGCTGAGCAGGCATCGGCTTCTGACGGTGTCTTCAGACCTACACAACTATATATTAAGCCATCTTCAGCTTCAAAGACAAAGACTAAAGCAGCTTTAAAGACAAAGAAACAAGTACAGCATTCTCCTGCTCAGACTTCCATGCCTAAAAAACAGATGCTCAAAATGGCCGAAGACCTAATTACTTTGATCAGGGGCTTCCATCCCCCTCCTGATAAGAGGCCTAGGCAAGAGACAGAGTATGATTCTTCTGATCAGGTTTCTATTCCCTCTGATTCCTCTTCTGAACAGGATTACTCCTTGCTTCCGTATGAGGATTCTGATGCTGAAGAATCCATTCCTTCAGCCTCTCCTCCTGAGGATTATTCTTTTGGGGAAACCCTACATACCATGAGGGAGCATTTCCACTGGGAGAGCCAAGATTATTCTGAATCTAAGAAAAGGCTCAGAGACTTTCTGCTACTTCCTCAGCATAAACCCCTTGCTATTCCACCTGTTTTAGACATTGTAGATGTATTTTCAGAGTCCGGCCTGTCCCCTGACTCTTTACCCCCTGCACCTGCTAAGCCAGACAGATATTACAGGGTTTCGGATTCTCATAAATTCCTATATAAGAACCCCGCTGCTGACCCAGAAACTATTTCTCAAGGTCCCAAAGGGGTTAAAGCTTCCACTGCAAAAAACCCTGTCCCCTCTGATAGGGATTCTAGGGCTCTAGACACATGGGGGGAAAAAGTCTATACTTCTGCTGCCTTGGCTGTAAGGGCTTTAAATTGTCAGTTTCATATGCTTAAATATCAGCGATATTTAATGTCACTGCTTAAACAGAAATTGCTAACAAATACTGAATGTTCAGAGAACAAGGAGTTGCAGGATTTATTGCATGCAGCTGAACAAGTGGGAAAGCATACTTTGCAATGTGGTTATGATTCATTGGAGGTCTTTTGCAGGGCCGGTGTTACAGGTTCTGTTATTAGAAGGCATGCTTGGTTAAAGGAACAGAATCTGCCTGATCATGTTAAAGCAAAATTATTAGATGCACAATTGCAGCATGATACTTTGTTTGGTACTAAAGCAGAAGAGGTGTTGAAAAAAATGTAGGATAAAGCAAAATCCATGCAGACAGTCAAGGATTTCTTACAAGTATAGCCACCCAGGTTTAGCAGAAACTGGCCACCTAAAAATTGGTCCTTTCCAGTGTCAGACAGACCACAAAGAGGCAGATACAGGCATCCTAGAGGCAGATCTCAGCCCCAAAGGCTCATACAGGCCTAAACAATGGGGTGCTCCTACCTCCAAAAGCGGAGAAGACAAATCACAACCTTACAGGAAACAGTCCCAATGATTTTCCTCTGCCAGATCCAAGCACTTTTCTTTTGACAGCCCCCTTAGGGGGAAAACTAGCACTTTTTTCATCAAATTGGCAAATGATTACCCAAGACAAATGGGTCCTGAACAGAGTGTTCCAAGGCTACAGGTTCCATTTTCACACTCTGCCAAGGTCAAAAGGTATGCCAGACCTGCCACACAATCAATGGGCAGAGGCACAAAAACTAATTACAGCCCTCATGGACATGAGGGCCATTCAGCAAGTACCACAACAAGAGCAGGGGCAAGGATTTTACTCCACACTTGTCCTAGTACCCAGAAAGGCCAGAACCTCTGGAACATCTGGAGACCAATACTGGACCTATCTATACTAAATACATTTCTGGAAGTCCCAAAATTCAAGATGTTGACTCTACAGCAGCTACTTCCCATGCTGAGCAAGAAGGCTTGGTTTGTAACTTTGGACCTAAAAGAGGCATACCTGCATGTCCCAATCAGACAATCTTGCAGAAGATACCTCAGATTCATAGCTGGCTCAATGCATTACCAATTCTCTGCACTGCCCTTTGGCTTATCTACTGTGCCCAGGGTCTTCACAAAATGCCTGGCACCAGTAATTGCATTTTGCAGACAAAGAGGAATTCAGATATATCCCTACTTGGACGACTGCCTAATTCAAGCAGAGACCAAAGACATTCTTTTAAAGCATCTGGCGTTTGTAAAAAGATTACTAACCGGCCTAGGGTACGCAGTAAATGAAAATAAATCAAAACTAGTGCCCTGTCAAGAGATAATATTCTTGGGTGCAAGCTTAAATACAACTGTCCAGATGGCTTATCTCACGCCAAACAAACAAAAGGAACTGACTTCTAACTTCAAGAAATTGGCAACAAAAACCCACTTATCTGCAAGGAAAATCCTGCAGGCCCTGGGTTTCATGGCATCCTGCATTCTACTAATTCCATATGCCAGACTGCATATGAGGAAACTACAATGGTATCTAAAAAGTGTTTGGACTCAGCATTGCCACAGCCTGGAGACAATAATTGCATTCATTCCCTGCCTACAACAGGAGTTTCGATGGCGGGCAGAAGCCTGTCACCACAACAAGGGTCTGCCATTCAGTTTATCCACAGCCAGACAGACACTAACAACGGATGCATCAGATTATGCCTGGGGTGCCCATATGGCAGGAAAATGTATTCAGGGCACATGGACTGCAAACCAGATGCATCTTCATATCAATCAAAAAGAGATGCTAGCTGTTCAAAATGCCCTGACAGCTTTCACGGACCTGCTTCATCCAGGACAGCTACTGATAAAGACAAACAATACTACGGTCATGTGGTACATAAACAAGCAGGGAGGTACACATTCCTACCCCCTCAGCAGACTAGCAATGACCTTATGGGATACAGCATTGACTTTTCAAATTCACCTGCAAACACAATTCCTACCAGGAAAAACAAATACTCTGGCAGACGAACTAAGCAGAAACCTCATGGATCCCCACGAATGGAAGAAACTGGATCCACAAGTCTTCAGCATGATTATAAGGAAATGGGGATGCCCAGACATAGATCTATTTGCCTCCCCCCACAACTGCCAATTGCAGAGATTCTGCACAAGGATTTATCACAAGCAAGCATGGAAAGTGGACGCCCTATCCTTCAGCTGGAAAAACCTAACAGTGTATGCCTTTCCTCCACTGCCTCTCCTTCCCAGGGTACTCCTAAAGGTCAGACAAGAGAAGCCAAAAATGATACTGATTGCACCAGACTGGCCATGCCAGCACTGGTACCCAGTCCTAAAGAGCTTGTCTCAAGGTCCAGCATGAATATTGCCTCAAACTTCTCACTTGCTGACCCAACAAAACAATCACATCCTGCACAGCCAACTCAGGACCTTAAATCTGGCAGCATGGCGGATAATGTAACCATTCAGAACTCACCTCTTTCAAAAGCTGTTATGGATTTTATCTTGGAGGCCAGCAGGCCCAGTACCAGAAAATCTTATGCAGAAAAATGGAAGAGATTCTGTGCTTGGAGCCAGGAACAAGGCATTGACATGTGTGTACCAAATATACCTCAGATTTTACAATACCTAACTGAGATGCTGAACAAAGGCCTTTCTTCCTCATCAGTTAAGATTCATGCCTCTGCCATTTCAGTCCATTACAATACAGAACCACCTGTCTTTTCTCATCCTTTAATAAGGCAGTACTTCAGAGGGGCCAAAAACATTAGGCCTCTAAGGAGGGCACCAATTCCGGCCTGGGACCTCAATTATGTTTTGGAAAAACTCACATGGCCTCCTTTCGAGCCAGCTTCAACAGTAGATATAAAATTCTTATCCTGGAAAACAGCTCTACTCCTAGCAATAACCTCAGCAAGGTGAGTCTCGAAGTTACAAGCACTCATGGCTGTGGAACCTTTTATCATTTTTCATTCAGACAGGGTATCTCTGAGGACAAATCCTACATTTATGCCTACGGTGGTATCCAGTGTGGCCCTCAACCAAACCATTCACTTGCCTACCTTTTATCCAAATCCACAGAACAAGGGTGAGAAAATTCTGCATTCTTTGGACATACACAGGCAGTTACGCTTCTATTTGGACAGAACTAAAGCTTTCAGAAAGACTGAGCAACTTTTAGTGTCATATGCTGCAGGATCACAAGGAAAGGCCATCTCAAAACAGACTATTTCTAAATGGATAGGCCATTGCATCCATTTCTGCTATTCTCAACATGGCAAATCAGTGCCTAAGGGCATTAGGCCTCATTCCACCAGAGCAGCAGCCACTTCAGCAGCCTTCCTCAGAGGAGTACCAACCAAAGATATCTTAGAGGCTGCAACTTGGAGTTCAGTGCACACATTCACAAAGCACTACCACTTACCTCTTTACTCTTAAGTCCAGAGCAGGCTTTGCCACTGCAGTTCTGCAGGGCCTCATAGCTTCTCCTAATCCTAGTTAGCCCAGCCACCCATCCTCAGCTTTGGGATTCAACCCAAGACTAATGACTGCAACAGTAAGACACGATGAACATAGTACAGTTGTGTACCTACCATAAATGTAGATGTTCGAGTGTATTCACTGTTGCAGTCCAGGTTACCCACCCACCATCCCCCTTCTCTTTGCTGGGACTTATCTGCACTTCTCTATCCTATACAGCCTATTTGGTATATTTGCTTGTAGATAAAGAAAATTTTATTTTTGTGCAGGCATTTTTATAGGCATATTTTACAGCCGACCAATTTGGGGGCACCTGACATCTGGGGCAAGAAAAACTGAAGAAAATGGCATTGTCTGCATCTTTTATACCCCTGGCGCACTGACGTCAGGGAAGAGGCGACAGCAACCAACGCCGGACCTAGACATTGGAATTCTGGCCGACTGAGGGTAGCCTGCCAGCAGGATAACCCAAGAGTAATGACTGCAACAGTGAATACACTCGAACATCTACATTTATGGTAGGTACACAACTGTACTATTCTTAATGATCTGCTGCATCTACATTAGGTTTGAGAAGATTGACTTGGCTCCCCAGAGGATGTTATATCTGACATTTTAAATTTTCATGTGGATAAAGAGAACTCTGGTCCTGCTGCAGCCGAGGTGCTTAAGAAGTGTGATGGAAGGGGAAAACTAATTCAAGGAGTTTCTCATATTTTTCAACCCTCTTTTCAACAGACCAAATAATAGATGTTCATCATGCATACAGCTGCAGTCATAACAGATGGGTTATCCTGCCGTCAGGCGGGTCCTCGATCGGCCGAATTCCAAAGTCTAGGTCCGGCGTCGGTTGTCGTCGCTTCTTCCCTGACGTCAGTGCGGCAGGGGTATAAAAGAACCAGCCAACGCCATCTTCTTCAGTCTTTCTTGCCGCGCGGTGCCCGAAGCAGAAGCAGTTCGCAAGTGCCGGTCAGCCAGCTCCTGAGATTTACGAAAATATTTCAGCGGAAGTCTTCTTGAAAGTTAAGTACCCCGTTGGGGAAACTTTTCTTGCCTCAGACCGATGTCAGACAAAGTTAATAATTGCATTTCATGTAGGAAGCAAATACCGCATAAGGATTTCCATTTTTTCTGTATTCCTTGCTTAGGCCCAGACCACGACATCTCGGCCTGCCGTTTTTGTGCTAGATTCAACAAGCGCACTATTAAGCGTCGGGCGGAGTTCGCCCACCACTATTTTGGTAAAAAATTTAATTACATTATGTCGTCGGATACTCGACTCCAGTTTTGAGTAAAAGACGTAAAGATAAGGACCAACATACGAGGTCTGCAACTTCTACCGACACCACGCTAAAGCCGACTACCGGTGCTCTGGTTCTCAGCGAGGTGCCTACGCAGCCCCTGAGTACCGATGACACTTCATTACCGGTGTCTTCTGTGCCCGAGGTCGCAGGCTCCTCCGCCTCCATTCCGACTACAGATACCGACGCCACTCTTGGCGGGGAAACTCAGAATTTAGACAGGCCTGCCACTTCTCAAGGTGTCTTCAGGCCTTCCTCCTTTTCCATTAAGGCTTTCACAAAATCTAAAGCAGCCATGAAAACTAAAAAACAAGGACCACAGACCCCCCTCTCAAGGCCCCATGCCTAAAAAACAGATGCTCAAAATGGATGAGGATTTGATTACTCTTATCAGGGGTTCTCAACCCTCCTCGGACAAAAGGCCCAGATTGGAGGAAGACTACCCTTCCTCAGATCAGGCCTCTAATACCTCAGAACATTCTGAGGACCAGGAATATACATATTCCCCTTTTGAAGACTCTGATGCAGAGGAGTCCATTCCCTTGGTCTCCCCCCCTGAGGACTATTCTTTTGGGGAAACCCTACATACCTTGAGGGAACACTTTCACTGGGAAGGCCAAGATTACTCAGATTCCAAGAAAGGGCTCAGGGATTTTCTCTTGCTTCCCCAGCACAGGCCTCTGGCTATCCCTCCTGTCTTAGATATATTAGATGATGTGTACACAGAAGCCAGCCTCAACCCAGATTCTTTACCTCCAGCTCCTGCTAAACCTGACAGGTATTACCGGGTTCCTGATTCACACCAGTTCCTATACAAAAGCCATGCTGCTGACCCAGAAACTATTTCACAGGGTCCCAATGGAATTAAGGCCTCTACTGCTAAAAACCCATTACCTTCAGAGAGAGATTCCTGAGCTTTAGAAAGGTGGGGGAAAAAGGTGTCTACCTCAGCCACTTTAACCATGAGGGCATTAAACTGTCAGTTCCATATGTTAAAGTATCAACAGTTTTTGTTATCTCAGTTGAAAAGCAAAATGACACAACCTGAGCAACCAGATTTAAAGGAGTTGCAGGATTTGTTGCATAGTGCAGAGCAAGTGGGTAAACATACCTTGCAGTGTGGTTTTGATGCTTTAGAAGCCTCATGTAGAGCTGCTGTTACAGGGTCTGTCATACATAGACATGCTTGGCTCAAAGAGCAAACCTTACTAGATCATGTCAAAGCTAAATTACTAGATGCACCTCTTCAGAAAGATGTATTGTTTGGTGTTAAAGCTGAGAAGGTACTAAAGAAAATGGAGGAAAAGGCAAGATCAATGCAAACAGTGAAAGATTTCCTACAGGTACAACCTCCACGTTTCAGCAGAAACTGGCCTTCAAAAAATTGGTCCTTTCCAGCCACGGACAGACCTCAAAGAGACAGATACAGGCACCCGAGGGGTAGAGGGCAATCTCAAGGATCATTTAGAGCCAGACAATGGCAAGTACCAACCCCAAGAGGTGGAGAAGATAGATCACAGTCATTCAGAAAGCAGACACAATGACTTTCCCCTTTGCATGCCAAGCAAAGCTTTAATGACAGCACCTTTAGGCGGAAAACTGGCATTATTCTCAAAAAATTGGCATATTGTCACAAAAGACAAATGGATCCTGGACATTATAGACAGAGGCTACAGATTCCACTTTCACACCCTTCCAAAAATGAGAGGCATGCCAAACCTGCCACAAAATCAAAGGGCAGAGGCACAAAAACAAATTTCAGCTCTCATGGACATGGAAAGCTATTCAAGAGGTACCTGCAAAAGAACAAGGTCAAGGTTTTTATTTCAGACTATTCCTGGTACCAAGGAAGGACAAAGATTGGAGACCTATTGTAGACCTATCCATCCTAAACACATATTTACATGTACCAAAATTCAAGATGCTCACATTACAGCAGCTTCTTCCCATGCTGGGCAAGGAGTCTTGGCTGGTAACATTGGACCTCAAGGAGGCATACCTACATGTCCCTATCAGACAAGATTGCAGAAGATACCTCAGATTTCTTGCAGGTTCAACCCATTATCAATTCTCTGCATTGCCCTTTGGCTTATCTACTGCGCCCAGAGTGTTTACGAAATGCCTGGCATCAGTAATTGCCTTCTGCAGACTTCAAGGGATACAAATATACCCATATCTGGACGACTGCCTGATCCAAGCGGACAGCAAGCACATACTTCTGAAACACCTGGCGTTTGTAATAAAACTGTTGAACTTTCTGGGATACACAGTCAACAAAAAGAAATCAAAACTAATACCCTCTCAAACAATAATTTTCCTGGGTGCCAGCTTGAATACAAACACCCAGATGGCCTACCTCACTCCAGAGAAGCAAGGGCAACTATATCAATACTTCAGCAAAATGGCAACCTTCACCAGGCTGACTGCAAGAAAAGTCCTGCAGGCTCTGGGTCTTGCATCCTGCTGATCCCATGTGCAAAGCTGCATATGAGGAAATTTCAATGGTACCTAAAATACTTATGGTCTCAACACAGCCACAGTTTGGAAACAATTATACCACTCATTCCATGTCTTCAAAAGGAATTTCTGTGGTGGGCTCAAGCATGCCAAAGAAACATAGGTCTCCCCTTCTGCATACCTCAAGCAAATCAAATCATCACAACAGACGCCTCAGACTACGCCTGGGGGGCGCACATGACAGATCAGTGCATTCAGGGAAAATGGTCCCAAAAAGAGAAGCACCTACACATCATTCAAAAGGAAATGCTAGCAATGCAAAATGCTATTATGGCCTTCAAAGACCTACTGCATCCAGGCCAGCTATTGATAAGGACAGACAACACCACAGTGATGTGGTACATAAACAAACAGGGAGGAACTCATTCATACCCCCTGTGCAGACTAGCCATGTCCCTTTGGAACACGGCTCTGGAATTGCAAATCCAACTTCAAGCACAATTCCTGCCAGGGAAGGAAAACACACTGGCAGACAGCCTAAGCAGAAATATGACAGATCCACACGAATGGAAATTGCATCCTCAAGTTTTCGCAAAGATAACTCAGGCATGGGGACAGCCAGACATAGATCTCTTTGCTACCCACAGAAATTACCAACTGAAAAATTTTGCTCAAGGACCTATCATCCACAGGCCTGGAAAGTGGACGCACTTTCTTTCAATTGGACAACATTGACAGTCTATGCCTTTCCACCTCTCCCTCTGCTGCCCAAAGTTCTATTAAAAGCCAGAGCAGAGAGGCCAAACATGATTCTCATTGCTCCAGACTGGCCAAGACAACACTGGTATCCACTCCTGAAGAGCCTGACGCATTCCCCACCATGGATCCTGCCTCTAGTGCCTCTTCTGTTGTCCCAGCACAACTTCAAAACTCTTCACAGCCAGCTAAAAACCCTCAATCTAGCCGCATGGCGAATCCCTTGATTTCCCAACAGACCCTCCTCTCCAAGGAGGTGCAGGATGTCATCTTGGAGGCCAGAAGACCTTCTACTAGAAAAGCCTACTCCGCCAAATGGAAACGGTTTTGTGCCTGGAATCAGAAAAGGGCCAGAATCCTTGGGTAATAAATTTACCTCAAATATTACAGTACCTAGCTGAGATGTTAAACAGTGGACTTTCCTTTTCCTCCATCAAGATCCATGCTTCAGCCATTTCTGCACAATACAACACAGATCCTCCTTTATTCTCTCATCCTCTCTTAAGACAGTTCCTCAGAGGGGCTAAGAATATAAAACCCCCAAGGAAACCACCAGTACCTGCTTGGGACCTCAACTTCATTTTGGAAAAACTGACCCTGCCTCCATTTGAGCCAGCTGCTTCAACAGAACTACAATATTTGTCATGGAAAACAGCCTTCCTTCTGGCTATCACCTCAGCACACAGGGTTTCGGAACTACAGGCCCTCATGGCTGTGCAACCTTTCATCATTTTCCATCAGGACAGAGTTTCCTTATGAACCAACCCTTCCTTTATGCCAAAGGTAGTATCCAGTGTAGCCTTGAATCAGACTATCCACTTACCTACCTTTTACCCTAACCCACAAAACAAAGGGGAAAGACTACTACACTCCTTGGACATTCACAGGCAAATTCGTTATTATTTGGACAGGACAAAGCCATTCAGAAAATCCAAGCAACTCTTTGTGTCCTATGCTACAGGTGCTCAAGGAAAGGCTATCTCCAAACAGACAATCTCAAAATGGATAGCCCACTGCATACGCTTTTGTTACTCATTTCATGGAAAAACTGTGCCTTCAAGCAACAGATCCCACTCCACAAGGGCCACAGCTACCTCTGCAGCTTTCCTCAGGGGGTTTCCTACCAAGGACATTTTGGAAGCAGCCACTCGGAGTTCTGTGCACACTTTCTCCAAACACTATCACCTTCCACTTTACTCTAAATCTAGAGTGGGCTTTGCCACAGCAGTCTTGCAGGGCATCCTTGCTCCTCCTAGTTCCACTTAGTGCCTGCCACCCCTTTTTAGCTTTGGGATTCTACCCATCTGTTATGACTGCAGCTGTATGCACGATGAACATAGTACAGTTTTGTACCTACCATAAATGTAGATGTTCGAGTGCTAATACAGCTGCAGTCCAGGTTTCCCCTCTTAGGACGGGCCTTATGACAAGCACCTTCTCATACAACCTGATTGGGGTATTCTTTTATGGTGTATTTGCTTGCAAACTACTGTTTCTTGATTATTCTATATTGCATTATTACATAAGATTGTTTTACCTTCCTTCTGGGGGCACCTGACATCTGGAGCAAGAAAAACTGAAGAAGATGGCGTCGGCTGGTTCTTTTATACCCCTGCCGCACTGACGTCAGGGAAGAAGCAACGACAACCGACGCCAGACCTAGACTTTGGAATTCAGCCGACCGAGGACCCGCCTGATGGCAGTATAACCCATCTGTTATGACTGCAGCTGTATTAGCACTCGAACATCTACATTTATGGTAGGTACAAAACTGTACTTTATCCTGCCACCTCAGCTCATTTTGCCAATATACAGTTTAAGAAGCAATAAGCCAGTAATCAGGGGTCAGAAACAATGGAAAGGAGGTTCCAAAAGAAAAGGAAAATACTCCAAAAATCAAGGGTAACTCTCTTGATCAGCATGACTAACTGCCTGGTTAGGTCCACCCCCCCTCTCCACCCTGACAACCTTTCCATATTTCTGAGACTTCTCTGTTGACATCAGGCAGTCTCAGACAGCTGGGTTCCGAATATAATCCATATGGGGATATTCTTGGCAATGGGAGTTTCTGCCCCCTTTTCCTGGAATCCCCCTTTTCCAAGAATAAGATTACTCCTTTCATTCTATTTTGCGCAACATTTTGTCTCGTGGAGTTATAGAACTTGTGGCCATCAATCTTTATAAGTAAAGGTTTTTATTAAAAGATTTTCCTAGTTCCCAAACTAGAAGGATCCTGGAGGCCAGTACTGTATTTTTATTTTCTAAACACTTTTGTCAAGATTCTGAAGTTGAAAATGTTCTCTCTCCAAAGTATTGTACCTCTGATTCCACATCTAGCTTTCATGGTAAAGGTGTATCTAAAGGACGCTTATTATCATATTACTACTGCAAGCATTCCAGGCGTTTCTTGAAATTTGCTGTGCCTGGTTTACATTATCAGTTCTCTGTTGTACCTTTGATATCTCCCCTGGACAACTGGTATTCACAAAATGCCTAGCTGCAGTCACTGCTTTTATGTATCCTCCAGGACATTTGTATTTTCCATATTTAATTGATTGATTTACCTTTGCAGATTAGGAACTGTTCTTCTCAGTCTGGATTTTCAAGTCGGTCTATAGCTGTCTTCTCTATCTAGTCTCGCAAAATGATTTTCCTGGAATGCTTGCTGGACTGTACCTTGGGAAGAGCCTTTCCTTCTCCAAAGTAAAAATGTTTCAGCAGTTCTTCCTAAATTTCTTCAGCCTAATCTTATAATTTGCATGGGAGTTTCTCAGGATTATAGAGTACATGGCATCAATGATTATCATGCTGCCCTTTGTCTGGCAACACATGACAAAAATATAATGGTACCTCAGATCAGTCCAGATTCAACATCTCCACCTCTTGATTTTTTGAGATTCCAATTTTGGGGTTTATAAAGAGGGAAAAACTGTATGTTGGCTAGTTTAGAAAGAGGGGAATCTAAGGGCAGATAACTGGAGAAGGCTGTCAAATGTACCTTGACATAGGAGTATGACAAGTCATTGGATAGTAGCACACAAATAATCAAGAACCAGAGGTTATCAGGCCTGACAAGGATCCTGGTTCTTTGAATAGTACCAACTAGAAAATCTTTTCCACTTAAATATATATGATTTTCTAGTAGCAGATTTTCTCATGTCCTTAGTACCTGCTGCATGTTTTAAGGAAAAAAGGTGCCTAAAAGGTATCAAAATTCTGTCATCCAGGTAGTTAGCTGAGGAGTATCAAACTCCCCATTTTGTACGAGTAAATACAGTCTGTGGGAAAGCTTGTGGTAATTGCCCTTGGCCAAATTGAAAAGAAGGAATCACTGTTGCTTTGGCTAGAAAGGAATCATCACCATAATTTTTGGAGAGTCCTCTGGGATCTTTGTGATCAGTGGAAAGGGTAGAAAGGCATACAGAAACATTCCTGTCCATGAGAATGAGAAAGCATCATGTTTTTTAAGCCTAACTGCAAGGAATCTTGGAGCAGAATTTATTTAGTTATCTGTTCTGAAAGGAAGCAAATGGATCTATTTTAGGTGTTCCCCACAGTTGGATCAATTCTTGAAAGATCCCAGGATTAAGTCTGCATGTATGGTGGTCTGTCTTGGTCCTGCTGAACTTGTCTACAATAAAGTTTTGCTTTGATGGAATATATGAAGCTTTAAGAATCAGATCATTTCCAGTCTGCTAAGAGGGTAGGATCTGGTGCCCTCTGTTCACCATACTGTATTTTTTGAAGGGAGATATTGCTAATTATGACAGTTCAGTACAAATGCCTTTTAGTGGATTGCAGTACTCATGCAAATGTTTTACCTCACCTTGTGTTCCACGTTCTGTTAAAGGAGAACAATGGGTTATTATAGCAGATTGGTCAACCTGCTTGTCTCTCTATTTCCCTCTTACTTGATCCTGCCTAACGAAATCCTCAATGCAACTTTTAAAAAAAAACATCCTACTGTTGTACCTCCTAGGCACCCTGCCTTTCCATACTATTTTACTTCCTTTTTCAGTTTGAGTTTTCGCGCCGTAAAAAAACCTGTAGCTGGCTCTTCAGTGCTGACGTCAGGACTACTATACTTCTGCAATAGTTACTGGGCAGTTTCCTCCCACAAACTGATGTCAGCACTCCCATATTTGCATACTCCATAGAACTGGACAGTGAACCTCCCATTTAGTGATGTCAGAGCTGTCGTGTCCAGCCCACTCCATTAGCCTAATAAAAATGAATAGGTGCAATGTGGAACTCCCTTTCTTTCTCAGTGTGTCGTGACGACTGCATTTTAGTGATGCACTACATCAACACATTGGATTGCCTGCATCTTCTCAGCCATTATTTCACTTTTTTACCAAGGTAAGTCTTCCTATTCAAGAATGCTACAGGTAGCCCATGTTTGCCTTTAGAGGTAGCCATGTATTATTCGCGTTGATACTTTTATTAGAGTGTGGTCATGTTTTTGAGGGTGCCACATGCTTCAATGGTTTATTGTGCTTCACTGTACTGCTGCTGGGTTTTAGTAGAATGAATAGCTTTTAACGTGTTACCATTGCTCTGTTCCTTTTGGGTGTACTGGTCGATGTACTGCTGCTACCGTTTTTATCTGCTTTTTCAATGTCTGTGTGTGCTGAGGTGCAGTAAGTGCTTAGTTTAATTGGAGTAGTGTGCATGTGTGTGAATGCCTCAAGTGACTGTATGTGTTTGTCATAACTGAGTCTGCTGTTTACATTTCTGGTTAGTTTTTTTCCAGTTTCATTTTCGTTTTGGCTGCCCATTAGTGCAGTCAAGCTAAGCGCTCCTGTTAATAGCTTAGTTATGTTTTGTGCTTTTTAAGAAATAGTTCTTATCTTATGCACTTGTTTTTATTTATTTCTTGAACTATAATCATGACATCTATTCATCTTGTGGTCCATCCATGACAGGTAATTGAATGGAGGTTATATATAGTGGTAACCAGATGTTCGTGTAATCTGAAAGCGCTGTTTGTTTTCCATTGGTGTCTTATTTTGTAGTTTAGGGTGTTTAACAACGGCATACGTAAATATGACTGAATTCAAAGGCAATCGGTTTATTTTATCGTTTTTTTTTTTTTGGGGCGGATAGGGGATCCTGTGTTAAAGTTCAATTATTGTAGACAATGCGGAGGGGTGGGGGTTGGTATTAAAAGAGAGGGAATTATTAAAGAGGAAGCTCTGGGCAAACTGGAGACTTCATCTGGCAAGGTTCTGACATGTATCACTAGGTACTGTGACAGGGTAGGGTTTTGATGTTGACGGTGCACCTGTGTTTAACGGGCATCATTAATGCTTGGTACCATGCTACTATTGCTTGAGCAATCATGGTATCTTCTTTGTGTTTGTGGAATGCTAAAGTACATTACTGAAAACAGCAGCATCATTTTTGATATTGTACATTTCTGAAGCTAAATTGCATTTTGTCTTGGATCTGGCAGTTTTCGGGATATTCTGTTATTGTTTCACGTACTTGTGAACTTCACAAGCGTTTTAGAATTGTATCAAATTAAACTATTTGTTTAAATTGGTTTTGTGTTGGAGAAGTGTATTTATGCGTGTTTTAGTTGTTATAATTTAAGAACACGATCTTAACGTTTTGTAGTTTGGAGATGCTGTTTGTAAGAGAGGCACAGTATTTTAAACTTGTTTCGTTGTTGACTATTAGGAGTTTTAATATTTTACTGCATTATTATTGTTTTATAGGGAATTGTTGTGGTGTGGACATAGTAGGAGACATTGCTGAGAATGTTTACTGTCTGAAAGTAGGTTAACCAGAGTCCGTGCCAAAGCAAACCATTTTATAGACCTTTAAACGTTAGTGATGTAAGTAACAGTAAAATGGTGGAGGACTGGAAGAATGTCATCAGTGTTTGAGGTAGTCTATGTGGGTCCAAGAAGTCTAATATGTTTGGTAATCCTGGAAGTGATACTAGAAAACAAAGGAAGGTGAACTGTTGTAACTGGTACTTTGATCATAGGCTTTGTTTGTTGCTTACTAACTTGGTTGGTGAATTAAGCCAGGTGGGCACTTTGCATTCGTAGCCTGGGTCTTTTGGCAATATTAACCTTGAATTCTTTTTACACAGCCTAATTAGAAAGTAATTGTGTGTTATATGACCTTTTAAATATGGTAAGTTTAAAGTGTGTATATTCTAGAAAAATGTAAATTTTATATGTATAAGGTAATTGAAAATTGCAGTTTCTAACAAGTTTTGTAATGCATATGTGTGCGTATTGTTGCGTATGTGTGTTTTTTTTCAGTATCAGAATTGTTGCAGGGTATAATGTATAGCAGGCTTCGTAGTTAACAGTAGATTTTAAAACTATGGAATACTTATATGAAGGGTATTTATTTATTTATTTTACATTTGTTAACCGGGGGTGTCTGACTGAGCCGAAAAAGCCCTTTTTCAACAGAGGCCCGGGGAGAAAAGCTCCACAAAGAAAAATTACAGACACATTTAGTTATTTAGACATGATCAGTATACACACAAATTACAGGAGACATGTTTTTACAGTGGTATGCGGCACATAAACAGTTACAGTGGAGAGAACAAACAAAAAAATATTAATTTTAAAAATAAAGGTAAATAATAGATTTGTGGTGTACAGCTGAAATTTGGAACATAGGTAGAATACATACATAGTACACAGGTACAGTACATACATTGTAGATTAGCCAGTGTTTGTGAGTAAGATTGAAAAATATTATCAAGTGCTCTAGATTTTGTATGTATGTGTTATCCGTTTTCACTAGCCTGGGGAGCAATCATGGCACTGCCAACTTTCCTTGAGATGAGGCCTGATGAGGTCTTTAAAGGAGGCTTTGGATGATGTGTTTTGAATGCTTGTAGGGACAGAGTTCCATTTTTTAGCCACTGAACTATATAGTGCATCTCCAAAGCTATTGTAGCTGTTGGTGACTTCTAGTAGTAGTTTGCTTAATGATCTAAGAGGCCTTTTGGCTGAGTGATGTTGTACTAAGTTTTTGAGGGCAGGACACTTATTGGGGAGGTAATAGATAGAATGACAGAGGCAGAGCTGATTGTAGGTTAGGAGGTTGGGCAGTTCAAGCCAGTGGAGCTGTCTCAAAGCAGTACAGTGATGTGTTCTATATGAGCAACTTGCAGCAAAGTGGGCAATTCTGTTATAGCAGGCTTCCATTTTGCTTAGTTCAGTTTTGTTGAGATTAGTCAGAATGGGAGATGGATAGAAGTTGGGAGCGAGCAATGGCTGATCTTGTGTTGTTGGTAAGAAATGGTTTGATATGGTAGAGCGACCCCAGTTTGGCATGTACGTTTTTAATAGTTAAGTTGAGGTGACTATCAAATTTAGGTGGGAGTCTATGGTTATTCCCAATAGCTTAGCCTGTGCCACTAGAGCAATTGGAGTAGCATTAGTGGAGTAGATAGTGAATTGACTGTTAGTGTTTTTGTTAGAATTGGTTATAATCATAAGCTGAGTTTTCTTTGGATTGAGGATAAGTTGGGCTTTGGTAAGGTAGTTTTCAATGTCAGAGAATGCTAGTTGAGTTGTTTGGAGGAGGGTGGGAAAGTTTTGTGCAGCACAGATTAAGGTAGTGTCATCTGCATACTGAATTATAGATGCATGCTGTGTGGAGGTATGGAGGTCATTTGTGAAGACTGTGAATAGTAGTGGTCCTAAGATAGAACCCTGTGGGACTCCTATAGTTATGGGCAGCTGAGGAGAGAGAGAATTTTCCCATTTCACAGCTTGGTTCCTGTCAGTTAAGTAGCTTTGGAACCAGGTAAGAGTGGAATTTGATAGATGATATTGGTTTAGTTTGTTTAGCAGGATTTGGTGTGAGACTGTGTCAAATGCTTTGGACATATCCAAAAAAAGAGTTGACACTTGTAGGCCTTCATTTTGAGACGGTTTACTGTGTCTGTGAAGCAGAGGAGGGCTGTAGTTGGTACTATGGGCAGGTCTGAAACCATGCTGAGTAGGTGAAAGGATGTTGCTGTCTAGGAGATAGTTTAGCATCTGGGTAGGGATGCATTTTTCTAGGATTTTGGCCAGGGGGGAGAGTAAAGCAATGGGTCTGTAGTTATTAAGTTCAGTGGAGGTCCCACCTTTATGTATGGGTGTAACATAGGATATTTTCCAGAGTTTGGGAACATAGTTTTCAACAATTGATCGGTTTATGAGAGTGGAGACTGGGATAGCAATAGCATCTGCTGTATGTTTCAAGAAATAGCTGGGGAGTAGGTCGGCTGCTGTTGATGAGGTTTTTAGTTTGGAGGGCATGCTTTTGATTGAAGTGGTGGAAACTGTTTTGAGGGTAAAGCTAGTATTAGAGTTATTTGTGTTGGGGGGATAGTGAGGAAGGAACTGTCCTGTGATACTAAGGATAGAATGGAGTTCACAAAGTGGGAGTTGAATTGTGTTTCGATGGGAACTTTAGTGTCAGGGGTGGTTGGTTTGGGGGTTAGCCTTTTGGGTGGATTTTAGTAGCTGGTTTACATTTTTCCAAAATTTTTGTGGGTTGTGTTGGTATTTAGTTTGTAATGTTGTGTAGTAGGATTTTTTGTCCAGCCTAATGCATTTTTTGCACGGTTGCGCAGTTCTTGGTACTTAGTTAGGCTTTGTGTTTCTTTGTTTTTTGATAGTAAAGCCAGGCAGTGTCTCTGGACTTGAGGATTTGTTTGGTTTCTTTACTGAGCCAGGGGTTTGTAGAGGTTCTAACCTTGATTTTGCGTAATGGAGCGACAGTGTCTAGGTGTTGTAGAAATGTTTTGTTGAAATATGCTACAGCCTGGTCAAGTGGGAGGGTTTTTAGGGGGGTCCAGTCACAGTTACAGAGTAAAGTGTTGAGGACCTCAGGAGAGAATGTTTTTGTGTTTCTAGTGGATATATAGTTAGTGGTTTTGCATATGCTTGTTCTACTACGTATAAAGTATGTTATGTTGTGGTCACTTAAGGTGTCTGGGAGACTGCCTGTGTGAGGGTACAATGTGGGGTTGTTAGTTAGGACCCAGTCAAGGATGGATTCCCGTTTAGATTTTTTATCACATCTAGTTGGAATTTGGACTAGCTGCTGGTAGCCATGGAGATTTATTAGATTACTTGGTGGTTCTGATATACAGGTGAACCAATCTAGGTTGAAGTCCCCCAGAATAAGGGTTTCTTGTGAGTATCTGGAAGAACACCAGGATAAGAAGTCTTCAAGGCTAGCAGGTGTATTACCAGGTGGAATATAGATCACAATTGTGGTGATGACCTTTTTAGGGTGAAGTTGAAGTTGTGAGATAAGTATGTCCCAATTATTGGGGGTGGGGTAGGAGTTTGGTAATTGATGGACAGTTAAGTTTGACTTGTACAGTAAGGCAGTTCCACCCCCTTTACGAAGTGGTCTGTCTTGTCTAATGATATTGTAGCCGGTAGGGAGAACTTCTGAGTTAGCTATGTTTTTATTTAGCCAGGTTTCTGTTAAAGCAACTATGTCTGGGGAGTAGTGTGCTATTGTGGCCTGGAGTTCAGGTATTTTATTTTTGATACTTCTAATATTAATATTTAGCATTAAAAGATGGTTGGTTTTGCTGCTGTTGTTGATTTGCCTAGGGATGAAGAAAGTGGTGATGTTATGTTCTGACATTTGTGTTGGAGCAGTTTGAGTTGGACAGGATGTAATGCAGTAATTTCATTACTAAGTTCTTTTAACATGTGCCGAAGATGAGAAAATCAAGAATATGCATTGAGGTTCTGCGAGGCCAGTTACTAAGAAGTCTCTGCAGTAGAGCGATAGCATGGTGGGGAAAGAAAGATGGATTAGGAGTAATGTTGGTCGTCTGTAGAAGAATCCCATTCACAGAAAAAATAAGCATTTCTGTTTTTGTAGATGAATCTCTGAGAAAGAGACTCTTCGGAATACTTTTGGTATTCTTGTTTGACCAGTAAATGTAATAAAAGTAAGAGGAAGAGTTGTTGCAGAAGAAGAGCAGCAGATATAGAACAAAGTGTCAAGGTTAAGCTGACTCCTTGTAATAGATTCAATCTCTGATGGAGTCCCAGATGACTTGAGTTTGATTGGCACACTAGGAGCTAGAGGAATTGGCCGGACAGGTTTGAGCGTGAGTGTTGGATGCAAGCTTTCCTATCCCAGGGACGCCATTAAAGCTGCGACTGTGGTTCACATGACCTGAGTTTAATAAGCACACTGGAAGCTAGAGGAACTTGGAGGACTGAGAGGGGGGGGGGGTGGATACTGACTTTCTCAATCCCAGGGGAAGGGCTGTTTTATACCCGTCTGCAGAGTGTGCCATACTGCACGCAGAAGTGTCCAGGAAATCCTGTTCTTTACCTTCAAGACACTGACCTACTTGGTGAATTTTGGTTGACTAATAGAAAATGGATAAGAAATTTGTTGATAAATAGGGATTGGGTGAAGAGGCCATGTTGATATTTTTTCAGTATAGATATGAAGGGGGGAACAAAGCAGTATTAGAGTAGATTTCAGTTATTGATTTACATTTGATACTTTTTGGGCTTATGGTTCTGATTCTGTTGTTGTATTTCTGTTTATTGTACATTGACTAAGATTTCTAAAGTTTATTTTCTGATTTGTATAGTGGGTGTAAGGTAATTAAGGTATATTGGTTAAACCTGATGTGTATTTTAAAGTGGCTTAGGTATAGTGTTTTAACTTTGTTTTTTGCTTTTGGGGTGATTGGTGTAAAAAGTAGTCTTGCTTAAAGTTTATCTTGTTGTTAGTCCTATATTTGTAGGTTTGCTAAAGTTTCTGTAGAAATATTGACAGTTAAACATTTATTGAGATGCTCAAGACGGAAGAACTTTTGTGTGCCAGTATGTAGAATTAATTAAGCTTGAAAAGACCTGGAAATTTCCTTCTGAAGTGACCTGCTGATTTGTATTTTCTCATTGTCTCTGGTAATTATAAAAAGAAGTGATTTTTTTTTTACTCTGAAGTACCCGCTGGCATATCTTTTGACTGGAATTTCTTACCAGCTAACCTGAAGAACCCTTGAGTTAGTAAAGCCTAAATAGGTAAATAAAGGTCAAACTTTGCAATTAAAAATATAGTTGATGCACTATGGACACATGAGGGGCACCAGGAATAAGCAGAATATATTGGACGGGAGGATAAGAAGGAAGTGGGATATGTACTCAAGCTGTGGAGAAGTGGTTTGGCTTAGGGAGCTTGAAATTACCAGTGAATATGGGACATGCAGGAGAATGATGAAGCTTCAGGAAAGAATATGGGAGCTGGAAGAGGGTATGAGGCTGGGTAGTAAAGTGAGAAAAAAAGGAGGCAGTGCAAAGAAGTAGTAGGCAAGATGGATTGGGGGAAATTTGGACAATTAAGCAGAGGACTAGATGACATGAGCAGAACTTTTCATAGAAGTACTGGTATGTGATTTGCACAGAGTAAGGTAGTGGGGGGTAAAGCCTCTACAGAAAGGTCAAAGAGAGAGCCAATGTATTGTGTAAGTCAGACAGCAGTGACAGCTGATGATTACTAAACCAGAAGTGAGTGTGCAGGGACAGGCACCACTCTAAGAGCAGTCAGGGGAGCTGAGTGGGGGTGGGCAGGGACAAAGTGCATACATATGGGAGTGACAGAAGGTGACGAGCATGGGACAGTGTAAAGGGCGTGTAGGAAGACTGCAGGAGAATGTGTATGAAACTGAGAAAGGCTGGAGGTAGTGGAACTGGTAGGCAAAGGTAGCCGATGAGAGAAATGCATACATGGTTTTGGTGACTGAACACTCTTGCCAAGGATTGAAAGTCTTGACGTGGATGACAGGAGAGACTGTGCTACAGTGAAACTAGTTTTGATACTTAGTAAGACGTGGTGGGAGGGAATAAAGATAGTCATCAAAGGGGAAGAATGAATACTTGTGGTGCATTTAGGCATCACTGGCCATTTGGAGGAGAGAGTTTAGGTATTATCGAGCAAGGACAGAGAAATGTCTGAAGTATGCCAGAATTTTGGGTTGGAAGTAGCAATCTCAGAAGCGTTGCCTTTCCTAGCAGCCATCACACTGTGGAAGAGGAGGATTGGGGAGTATTGTGACTGGTAGAAAGATGAGGAAGACTTGTAAGAGAGACTAGTTGTGTGCTAGGGAGAATATTTGTCTTGGTATAGCGTGGACAGTGTTGTTTTAGATCAAGGTTGTAAATGGCACAGCTCCGTGGTTTGTAGCTTTACATTAATATGGTAATAGGGAGGGTTGTAGATAAGTTGGATAGGTCTTCGGGGAGTTGAAAGAAGGACACATAGAAGTAGCATGGAGTGACTTAAAACATGGAATCCTGGAATGGAAATTGGGGAACTGAACTGATTGGTGCAGAAAGGGAGGATGGATGTTATTGATGTGAGAATGGGACATGGATCTGCCATGGTGTAGGTTGTAGGAGTGGTGGAAAAGGAAAGGATGGGGTAAGAAACAAAGGCACATTAGAGGTGTGAGTCTGGGTAGGAAGGATGTGGGAAGCAACAGGCATCAAGGCATGAAGGGGGAGAGGTGGACGTTGGTATTGTCAGAATTCCACATTTACAAATTTGGAACCCTGCATCAACACTTAGTTAAAATAGAGACCAGTGATAATTTTGTTTTCTTGACTTTATTTTTAATATAGGTTCATAGGCAAGTACTAGGCTAACTTATCTTGGGGGAGGTTGCAGTTTAAGCCTAGCTAATTTCCCCTGTCTGTGAGGTAAACACCTTAACCATTGTGCCAGCCCCCTAAATGGCAAATTATTCTGCTAAAATTAACTTGTGCTCTAATCTTCAGCATGCTAACCCTTGAACCATGACTCTAAATTTGTGCAGCTCTGGTCTGGAACATGATTTATGAAGATGTTAATTAAGATTGTGCAGCAGCATCTTGCAGTTTGGGCGGCCACGGTGGTGCAGCAGTTAACGTTGCCGCCTCACAGCAAGAGGTTCTCCTGTTCGATTCTCGGCTGGGGTGCCTTCTGTGTGGAGTCTGCATGTCCTCCCTGTGGTCGTGTGGGTTTCCTCCGGGTGCTCCGGTTTCCTCCCACATCCCAAATACATGCTGTAGGTGGATTGGACACTCTAAATTGGCCCTAGGTGTGTGTGTGTGTGCATGTGTGTGCCTTCTGTGGCTGGCAACTTGACACTGTAAAACTCCACTGCCAATCATGAGCAGACAGATGATCTGCTGTGGTGACCCCTAACCGGGAAAAGCCGAAAGAAGATTAGTCTCTCTCATGCTGCCTTCACACAGTATCATGGGTGATGTCGTTTTTCCCTGCTTTTTTTGTTAGTTGGTGTGATGAAGTGCGAGTAAGTGTTTACTTTAACATGTGCAAGTGTGTGTGAATGCTTCGAGTGACTGTGAGTGAATATATGTGTTTGTGAGTCTGGTATTTACGTTTCAGGTGATTTTTATTTCCTTTTTTCATTTTTGTTTCAGCAGGCCATTAGCTGAATCTGTTGCTTCCCAAGTCCCATGTTGCTGTGTGCTCCATTTTTTGTTTTTCCTCTTTTTTTTGGGCTGCTTATTACACTCTGCTGTCTTCAGACTGTGCGACTGCAAGTCTGAGTGAGTGTTGAGCGAGTCCTGAGGTACAGATGAGTGTGTGTGTGATTGGTACAAGGAAGTATGTCTGCATCCCGAATTTGTGCCATGAAGCTGTTTTCACGAATTTCTTTTTGCCAGCATGAGCGAATGCTGTAGGTCTTGTCAGTGTGTGTGAATGCAGGCAAGGGGGATGTGTGTGTGTGTGTGTGTGTATGTATGCAGGCAAGGGGGATGTGTGTGTGTGTGTGTGTGTGTGTGTGTATGCAGGCAAGGGGGAATGTGTGTGTGTGTGTACAGGCAAAGGGGGATGTGTGTGTGTGTGTGTGTGTGTGCGTGTATATGCAGGCAAGGTGTGTGTGTGTGTGTGTGTGTGTGTGTGTGTGTGTATGCAGGCAAGGGGGATGTGTGTGTATGCAGACAAGGGGTGTGTGTGTGTGTGTGTGTGCATGCAAGCAAGGGGTGTGTGTGTGTGTGTGTATGCAAGCAAGGGGTGTGTGTATGCAAGCAAGGGGGTGCAGTTGGGTGTGTATGCAAGCAAGGGGGTGTGGTTGTGTTGTGTAAACGCCAGGGGGATGTGTGTGAGAATCATACCTCAACTGAAATGAATGTCTCCATTTTTGATGCTTGGACAAACTTGATTGAAGGGGTCAGTGCAGAAAATGTTTATTTTGGGTGCTTGTGCATACATACGCAAAGCGAGGAAGGGGACTTTGGGGGAAAATGTTTAATTTTTGTGCTTACTAGGTATACAAACAACACTCGAAGTTATTGGAGAAAATACTTCATTTTTGTGGTTGTGCATACATGGAAAAATAAAGGGAACATTGGGGGACACGATTCATTGTGATGTCATTTGGTAGTGTTTGTGCATACATGAGTAGACTATTGAGATCGTTAGGGGCAGTGATTAATTTTTTGTGCTTGTGCATACATGGACAAACCTAAATGAAAAGGTCACTGGAAAAATGTCTTTTCTATTTGTGTGATTAAATAGTCAAAGTAATGAAGGGGTCAATGGGGAAAATGTTTTTTTGTGCTTGTGCATACTTGGACAAAGTAATTTAGGCAGCCTTGGGGAAATTACTAATTTTGATGTCATTGTTGGTGCTTGTGCAGACATGGATAGACTACTTGGAGGGTTGTTAGGGACAGTAATTCATTTTTCGTGCTTGTGCATACATGGACATACCTGACTGAAGGGGTAATTGCAGAAAATGTTTCTTTTTATTCCTTGTGTTTACACAGACCAACTAATGGAGGGGTCGTTGTGAAAACTGTTTAAATGTCCTTCAAGGATGCATCTGCAGTCATCACATATGGGTTGTCCTGCCTCAGGCAGCCCTTCGGTCGGCCGGATTCCAAAGTCTGGGTCCGGCGTCGGCTGATGTCGCACTTTCCCCGACGTCAGAGCGCCTGGGGTATAAAAGCACCAGCCGACGCCATCTTCCTCTGTCTTTCTTGCCGCGTGGTGCCCGAAGCAGAAGCAGTTCACAAGTGCCGGTCGGCCAGCTCCTGTAATTCAGCTACCGAAGACTTCAAAAAGCTAAGTACCCTGTTGGGGACCCTTTCTTGCCTCAGCCGATGTCAGATAAAGTTAATAATTGTTTAACTTGTGGGAAACAAATACCTCATAAGGATTTCCAGTCTTACTGCCTCCCCTGCCTAGGCCCAGACCACGACATCTCGGCCTGTTCAGCCTGTGCTTCCTTCAACCGACGCACTCTTAGACATCGGGCGGAGTTTGCAGAGGAATTTTTTGGGGCTAGTTTTTCGTATAAGATGCCGTCGGAGACTCCGACTTCTCATTTAGTTAAGAAACGGAAGGACAAGGACCGACACACGCGGGCCGCGGTTTCGGCTGAAACCACGGCCAGGCCTACCGCGAGTGTCTCGGTCTCGGCTGAAACTGAGTCCTTGGTTCTTCCAATTACCGAAACCGCTCAACCGACTACCTCGGCCCCGGAGGCCCCGGCTGAGTCGGTTATTGAATTTCCAACAGAAACTTGTGTCCTGGAACCTTCCGACACCATTCCTTTAGACAAATCTACACCAGCACGTGGTGCAGCCAGGCCTCCTGCATCCATGTCCATTAAGGCATTCTCCAGGGCTAAAGCTGCTAAACTCTCAAAAGCTTTGCCTCCCAAGGTTATCCCTCAGGGACCCTCTACTGGTTCACAGATTCTAAGCTTAGCAGAGGATCTTATCTCTTTGATTAGGGGTTCTCAACCTCATCCGGACAGGGGCTCTCAACCTCCTCCAGACAAAAGGCCCAGGGTTGAGCCCTCTGATCCCCACTCCTCAGATGAGGCCTCTGATGGCTCTACTCTCTCGGACCACCAGGAGGAGGCTTTTTCGGCCTACGAGGATTCTGATGCAGAGGAATCTATTCCCTCGGCCTCCCCTCCTGAAGAGTTTTCCTTTGGGGAGACACTACACACCATGAGAGAGCATTTCCAATGACAGGGCCAGGAATTCTCTGATTCCAGGAAGAGATTAAGGACCTTCTTGCATTTGCTTCAGCATAGACCTTTGGCTATTCCTCCTGTTTTAAATGTCATTGATGATGTGTACTCTGACTCTAGCACAACCCTGATTCTCTCCCTCCGGCTCCTGACAAACCCGATAGGTACTACAGGGTCCCGGACTCACATCTTTACCTTTACAAGGCCCACTCTGCTGATCCAGAAGCTATTTCTCAGGGCCCTAAAGGGGTTGCAGCTTCCACTGCTAAAAATCCTCTTCCCCTCTGAAAGGGAGTCCAGAGCTTTAGAGAGATGGGGTAAAAAAGTGTATACTTCTGCTACTCTTTCTATGAGGGCATTAAATTGTCAATTTCATATGATACAGTACCAAGAGTATTTGTTAGATGAATTGCATAAAAAACTGTCTTCACCTGACCCCCTAGACCGCGAGTCACTACAGGATCTGGTACATAACTCACAACAGGTTAGCAACCATTTCTTGCAATGTGGTTATGATGCATTGGAAGCTTCATGTAGGTCAGCTATGACTGGCGCAGTCATACGTAGGCATGCTTGGCTGAAGGAACAATCTCTGCCAGACCATGTTAAAGCAAAGCTGCTGGATGCTCCTCTGGAAAAGCAAAAGTTATTTGGCTCCACGGCTCAGGAGGTCCTAAAGAAATTTGAAGAAAAGGCAAAATCCGTACAAACAGTCAAAGATTTTCTCCAAGTACAACCTCCAAGATTCAGCAGGAATTGGCCTTCCAAGAATTGGTCCTTTCCAGACACAGAGAGGTTTCAGAGAGGCAAGAACAGGAATGCCAGAGGTAGAGGACAAGCTAGAGGCTCCTACAGAGGACGTCAATGGCAGCCTCCCAACCAGAGAGGTAATGCAGGACCTTCAACTGCTGCACAAGGACAGGCTCAATGACTTTACTTTGACACCACAAACCAGGGCTCAATTGGAAGCATCTTTGGGTGGAAAGCTTTCTTTATTCTCAGAAAATTGGCACAGTATTACAAGGGACAAATGGACACTACAAATAATAGACAAAGGATACAGGTTTCATTTCCACACACTACCAAAAAGAAAGGGCATGCCAGACCTGCCACCGAATCAAAGGGCAGAGGCTTTGAAACAAATTTCCAACTTAATGCAAATGAAAGCTATAGAAAAGTTTCCTCTTTCAGAACAAGACCAAGGATTTTATTCCAGACTATTCCTTGTTCCAAGAAAAGAAAATCAATGGAGGCCTATTCTCGACTTGTCCGCACTGAATACTTATCTCATTGTGCCAAAATTCAAAATGCTGACTCTACAGCAGCTCCTTCCCATGCTGGGCAAGGGGTCTTGGCTGGTAACTCTAGACCTCAAGGAGGCATACCTGCATGTCCCTATCAGACAAAGTTGCAGAAGACACCTCAGATTTCTTGCAGGGTCAGAGCATTATCAATTCTCAGCATTGCCCTTTGGCTTATCTACTGCACCCAGAGTATTCACGAAATGCCTGGCATCAGTAATTGCACACTGCAGACTTCAGGGGATTAAAATATACCCATATCTGGACGACTGCCTTATACAAGCGGACAGCCAGCAAACTTTGGTAAAACACTTGAATTATGCCATCCACCTACTTCAGGCCTTGGGATATACAGTCAACTTTCACAAATCAAGACTTGTTCCATCCCAAAGAATAACCTTCCTGAGTGCAGATCTAGATACAACCACCCAAATGGCTTTCCTCACAGAAGAAAAACAAAGCCAACTACCAGATTACTTCAAAAATCTGACAAGACAATCCCAGCTGACTGCAAGGAAAATCCTGCAGGCCCTGGGTTACATGGCTTCTTGCATCCTTCTGATTCCGCAAGCAAGACTACATATGAGGAAACTACAATGGTACCTAAGGAGTTTATGGACTCAGCACAGTCACAGCCTGGAAACCTTGATACCACTCATTCCATGCCTTCAAAAGGAATTTCTGTGGTGGGCTCAAGCAAGCCAGTCAAACAGGGGTCTGCCTTTCAGCAAACCAATAGCCAGCCAAACCATTACAACAGACGCTTCAGACCACGGATGGGGAGCGCACATGGAGGGCAGATGCATTCAAGGTCTATGGTCACAAAAAGAGCTACGCATGCATATAAACCAAAAGGAAATGCTGGCAGTGATACATGCAGTCGAAGCCTTCAAACCCTTTCTGCATCATGGCCATCTGCTTATAAGGACAGACAACACCACGGTTATGTGGTACATAAACAAGCAAGGAGGCACCCATTCCTATCATCTTTGCAGGCTGGCAATGAATCTATGGGAACTTTCCTTGAAACTCAATATACAGCTACAATCCCAGTTTGTGCCAGGGAAAGACAATATATTGGCGGACAGCTTAAGCAAAAATATCATGGATGAACACGAATGGATGCTGCACCCAGACATCTTTCTACAGATAACACAATCATGGGGGAGGCCGGACTTAGATCTTTTTGCCTCCCCCCACAATCATCAACTGAAGAAATTCTGCTCAAGGACATACCACCCACAAGCATGGAAAACTCTGCTGGAGAACTCTAACAGTGTATGCATTTCCACCTCTCCCATTAATGACCAAGGTTTTACTGAAGATCAGGACAGAGCAGCCAAAAAGTGATTCTGATAGCTCCGGACTGGCCAAGACAGCACTGGTACCCACTCTTAAAGAGCATGTCACGCACAAAACCATGGCCTCTTCCTCTATGGTCACTTCTACTGACACAGCACAATTACAAAACTCTGCATTCCAACCTGAAAACTTTGCAACTAACAGCCTGGAAAATACCTTGACTCCTCCTCAGGACAAGCTATCCCAGAGAGTGAAAGATATTATTATGGAAGCTCGCCGGCCTTCCACAAGAAAGGCATATTCAGCAAAATGGAAAAGATTTCACATTTGGAACACCACAAAGGGCCTAGATGTGACAGTGATGAACATGGCACATATCCTGGAATACTTGGCAGAAATGTTCCACAATGGTCTGCCTTACTCTTCCATTAAAATTCATGCTTCAGCAATTTCAGCAGAGTACAATACTGATCCACCTGTCTTCTCTCATCCTCTCCTAAGACAGTTTCTAAGAGGAATCAAAGCATCAATCCTCCAAGGAAACCACCTCTACCTACTTGGGACCTTAACTTCGTGTTGGAAAAACTAACACTGCCTCCCTTTGAACCAGCAGCATCTGCAGAACTACAGTTCCTGTCTTGGAAGACTGCTTTCCTTCTGGCCATAACCTCAGCAAGAAGAGTATCTGAGTTTCAGGCCCTTATGGCAGTACAGCCATTTCTTATTTTTCATCAGGACAGAGTTTCATTGAGAACCAATCCTACATTTATGCCAAAGGTGGTATCCAGGGTTTCATTAAATCAAGCTATTCACTTGCCTACCTTCTTTCCAAATCCACAAAACAAAGGGGAGAAACTTCTGCACACCCTGGACATACACAGACAGTTGCGCTACTACTTGGACAGAACTAAAGGTTACAGAAAAACTGACCAGCTGTTGGTAGCTTATGCTGCCGGTGCACAAGGAAAAGCAATTTCCAAACAGACAATTTCAAAATGGATAGGGAATTGCATTCGTTTTTGTTACTCCTTTCATGGAAAAACTGTGCCAGCTAACATTAGACCTCATTCCACGAGAGCCACAGCCACCTCCACAGCCTTCTTAAGAGGGGTGGCTACCAAGGACATTTTAGAAGCTGCTACATGGAGCTCCATGCATACATTTGCCAAGCATTACAATTTACCTTTATATTCCTGATCCAGAGCAGGCTTTGCTACGGCAGTCCTGCAGGGCATTTTAGCTACACCATCCTTTACATAGTTCCTCCACCCCAGATTGGCTATGGTTTTCTACCCATATGTGATGACTGCAGATGCATCCTTGAAGGACATAGTACAGATGTTATTCATCTCACATCACTGCAGTCCTTACACTTGGGTAGTCCGCTGTCCTCGGTCGGCCCGACTATCAAAGTATAAGGCTGACGTCGGTCAAGGCGCATTTGACTGACATCAGGACGTCAGGGTACAAATGCGCATGACCGACGTCATATCCTCAGTCTTTTTTGCCGCATGGTCCGATGCAGAAGCAGCTTTGCAAGTGCCGGTTGGCGTTCTGAAATTTTTCGATTCCGGAGTTTCAGACCGACTCAAAGTTGGCTAAGTACCCCGTTGGGGAATATTTTAGTTTTTCTTGCCTCAGTGGTTTACCGGATGTCAGAAAAAGTGAATAATTGTATTTCTTGTGGGAAACAGATGCCGCATAGAGATTATCATACTTTGTGTATTCCTTGTTTAGGGCCTGAGCACGACGTTGTTTGCCGCTCTTGTGCTAGATTCAATAAGCGCACTATAAAGAGAAGGTTAGATTGTGCCAGGTTAGTCTTCGAAGCGGTGCAATTATAAAATGCCGTCGGATGCTCCGACGCCCGCTTCCTCGAAGAAGCGCAAGGACAAAGCAATTAAGCCTAGGCTAGAAGAACCGTCCGTACCGGACGCCGGTTCTTTAGAGGTGTCGGTGGAGCCGGTGGTTCCACCGGAGGTTTCTTTGGGTTCCCAGGGAGAGACTTTGTTGTTGCAGGATGTGGCCTCTCAGGAGGCAGGTCAGGCTGAAGGGGCTTCTCAGGCTACTATACTACCCTCTCTTCCTAAGGTGGTTAGGCCCTCTCCTTCTGTTTCCAAGGCTTCTCCCAGAGGCAGGCCAGGTTTAGCTTCAGTTGGTGTCACCCCTAGTTCTTCTGGAACTGTGCCCAAGAAGCATATGCTTAAAATGGCAGAAGATTTGATTACTTTGATTAGGGGTTCCTTGCCCTCCTGATAAGAGGCCTAGGGTGGAGCCTGAGTTAGGGAGTTTTGAGCAGGCTTCGGATGTTTCAGAGTCTTCGGCTGAAGACTTGCAGGAGTATTCTCCTTATTCTGATTCTGAGGTGGATGATTCTACTCCTTCTGCTTCTCCTCCTGAGGATTTTTCATTTTCAGAAACTCTTCATTCCATGAGGGAACATTTTAAGTGGGAAGGTCAGGACTTCTCTGATTCCAGGAAAAGGCTTAGGGAATTTTTGTTTTTACCCCAGCATAGGCCTTTGGCTATACCTCCTGTTTTGGATGTGGTGGAAGATGTTTTTTCAGAGGCTTCTCTTAATCCTGATTCTTTGCCTCCTGCTCCTGTTAAACCGGATAGGTATTACAGGGTGCCTGAAGCTCATAAGTATCTTTTTAAGAGTCCTAGGGCGGACCCAGAAACTGTTAGTCAGGGGCCTAAAGGTGTTAAGGCTTCTGTTGTCAAGAATCCGGTTCCTTCTGATAAAGAGGCCAGGGCTTTGGATAGATGGGGAAAGAAAGTTTATACTTCCTCCACTCTAGCTATGAGGGCCTTGAATTGCCAGTTTCACATGTTGAAATTCCAAAATTATCTCCTTTCACAGTTGTAGTCTAAGGTTGATGCTCTGGCGGAAGGTATTGATTGTAAAGAGTTGCAAGATTTAGTACATGTTTCTGAACAGGTGGGTAAGCATTCTTTGCAATGTGGTTTTGATGCTGTACAGGCCTCGTCTAGGGTGGCTGCTACTGGGTCAGTTATTCGCAGGCACGCCTGGCTGAGGGATCAGAGTTTATCTGACCATGTTAAAACAAGGATTTTAGATGCTCCTTTACAATCTGATGTGTTGTTTGGTTCTCCTGTTGAGTCAGTTTTAAAGAAAATGGAAGACAAGGCTAAGTCTATGCAGACTGTTAAAGATTTTTTGCAGGTTCAGCCTCCAAAGTTTAGTAGAAATTGGCCTGCTAAGGGGTGGACGATCCTTCTTATGATTCCCAGTCTAGGGGTAGAGCTAGACGTGGTAGGGGCAGAGCTCAGGGCTCTTTCAGGCCTAGAACAGGGAGTTCTCCTGCACAGTCTTCGGGTGAGGGCAGGGGGTCAGTCCTTTCGTAAACAGACCCAATGACCTACCTTTTCAGCTGCCAGAGCCTTCTCGTCTGGCAGCACCTTTGGGAGGAAGGTTGGCACTTTTCAAAGAAAATTGGAGTTTAATTACCCAAGACAGATGGGTATTGGATATCATACACCACGGTTACAGGTTTTATTTCCATACCTTGCCTCCTTTCAAAGGCATGCCAGACGCTCCTCCTCCACAAAGAATAGAGGCTCACAAGCAAATTTCTCTGTTACTCCAAATAGGGGCCATTCAGCCGGTCCCTATGCCAGAGGTGGGCCTAGGATTTTATTCTCGCCTGTTCCTAGTACCAAAGAAAGGGAACACGTGGAGACCAATTTTGGACCTATCTATCCTCAACACTTATCTGGACATTCCCAAGTTCAAAATGTTGACGTTACAGCAGCTTTTACCTCTGCTGGGCAAAGATCATTGGATGGTAACTTTAGATCTCAAGGAGGCTTATCTTCATGTTCCTATCAGACTGAGTTGCAGGAAGTATCTGCGTTTTCGAGCTGGGAATTCTCATTATCAGTTCTCTGCATTGCCCTTTGGCTTATCTACTGCACCCAGCGTGTTCACGAAAGTTCTGGCTCCAGTGATAGCTTTCCTCAGGTTAAAAGGAATACAGATTTATCCTTACTTGGACGATTGCCTGATTCTGGCTCAAGGAAAGGGCGAACTTCTTCATCATCTACACTATGTGATAGCAGTGCTAAGATGCCTGGGGTATTCTGTGAACGAAATAAAGTCCAGTCTAGTACCCTCTCAGGACATGTGCTTTCTGGGTGTGAGACTGAATACAGCATCCCAGATGGCCTTTTTGACCCCGGACAAACAAAAGAATCTTTCCCTTTACTTTCATCAGTTGTCTCATCTGTCCAGGCTGACTGCAAGGACAGTCCTTCAAGCCTTGGGGTTCATGGCATCTTGTATTCTGGTGCTTCCCAATGCCAAACTGCATATGAGGAAGCTGCAATGGTATCTCAAAAATGTATGGACACAGCACTGCCAGGATTTGGACACTGTCATTCAATTAATACCTTGCATTCAAAAGGAATTTTTGTGGTGGGCTCAGGAATGTCACCTAAACAAGGGACTCTCTGTGACCCGGCCAGAGGCGAGTCAGATTTTAACGACAGATGCCTCAGACATAGCTTGGGGAGCTCATCTGAATGGAAAGTGGATACAAGACAAGTGGCCTGCCAGACTACAGCATCTACATATCAACTTGAAAGAGATGTTAGCAGTCCAGTTTGCATTAATAGCTTTCAAGGATTTACTTCTTCCAGGGCAGGTGTTGATTCTAACAGACAACACAACTGTCATGTGGTACATCAACAAGCAAGGCGGAACACATTCTTATCCCTCTGCAGGCAAGCAATGATTTTGTGGGAGACTGCTCTCAGTTTACAGCTAAATCTTCAGGCAAGGTTTCTGCCAGGAGCACAGAACTCCTTAGCAGATGTGTTGAGCAGACAAATTATGGATCCCCACGAGTGGAAATTGGATCCTCATGTATTTCAGAAATTGACAGTGTCATGGGGAACTCCAGACATAGATCTGTTCGCTTCTCCACTAAACCACCAGCTGCCAAAGTTTTGCACGAAAAGGTTTCATCCCACAGCTTGGAAAGTGGATGCTCTTTCTTTCAATTGGAGCAATCTTCATGTGTATGCCTTTCCACCTCTGCCTCTCCTCCCAAAGGTACTACTGAAGGCCAGACAAGACAAGCCAAGGATGATTTTGATAGCTCCAGATTGGCCTCGACAGCATTGGTACCCATTACTGAGAAGCCTGGTACGGAAGCCTCCATGGCCTTTACCTTCGATTCCACACCTGTTGTCTCAGGAGGACAGTCATTTGCTCAATGTCAAGCTTCACTCTCTGCACCTAACAGCCTGGCATATTCTGTTTTGAACCGTAGTGGGCCTCCACTTCCACAGCAAGTTTTGAATGTTATTTTGGAAGCTAGAAGGCCTAGTACAAGGAAAGTGTACGCAGATAAATGGAAGAGATTTTTATTTTGGAGTGCAGCAAAGGATTTTGATGTTTCCGAGCCTAATTTAAGTGTGGCTCTTCAATATCTTACTGAGTTACTGGACAAAGGTTTGTCCTTCTCTTCTATTAAGGTTCATGCTGCAGCAATTTCAGCTCACTATGATTGTGACCCACCATTGTTTTCTCATCCTTTGTTCAAGCAATTTCTTAGAGGGGCAAAGAATATAAGACCCCCACGAAGAGCTCCTACGCCTGCTTGGGATCTCAATTTTGTGTTGGAGAAACTCACTCTACAACCTTTTGAGCCTGCAGCTACTGCTGAGTTAAAGTTTTTATCATGGAAGACTGCTTTTTTGTTGGCTATTACCTCTACAAGAAGGGTTTCTGAGTTACAGGCCCTTATGGCGGTTGAGCCTTTCTTAATTTTCCATAAGGATAGGGTATCTTTACGTACTAATCCTTCCTTTATGCCTAAAGTGGTTTCTAGTGTGGCTTTAAACCAAACTATTCATTTGCCTACTTTTTATGCAAATCCCCAAAATAAAGGGGAAAAGATTTTGCACACTTTAGATGTACACAGGCAGTTGCGATATTATTTGGACAAAACTAAGGGGTTCAGGCAGTCTCAGCAGTTATTTGTTTCTTTTGCTTTGAGTTCTCAGGGCAAGCCTGTGTCAAAACAAACTATTTCTGAGTGGATTGGGTTTTGCATTGCTTTCTGTTATTCCCATCATGGCAAGGAAATTCCAGCTGGGATTAGGCCTCATTCCACTAGGGCTACTGCCACTTGACAGCTTTTTGAGGGGGGTGGCAACTAAGGATATTTTGGAGGCAGCTACTTGGAGTTCAGTGCATACTTTCTCTAGGCATTATCACCTTCCACTTTACTCTAAATCCAGGGCTGGTTTTGCCACTGCTGTTTTGCAGGGCATTTTGGCAGCTCCTGCTTCCTTATAGTTTAGCCATCCTCCCTTACCTCTGCTTTGGGATTCTACCCAAGTGTAAGGACTACAGCAATGTGAGATGAAGAACATAGTACAGTTTTGTACCTACCATAAATGTAGATGTTCGAAGATCCACATTGCTGCAGTCCAATTTACCCTCCCTCCTTCCCTCTTGGAGGCGGTTGTGTGGGTTGGGTTGTTAATAGGGTGTATATTGTATATATTGTACATATTATTAGTGCTAGGATGGTTGGTTGTTGGTTTGCTGTCTTTTGGTTTTGACCTTTATTTCTAGGGTCTTCTGACATCTGGGGCAAGAAAAGACTGAGGATATGACGTTGGTCATGCGCATTTGTACCCTGACGTCCTGATGTCAGTCAAATGCGCCTTGACCGACGTCAGCCTTATACTTTGATAGTCGGACCGACCGAGGACAGCGGACTACCCAAGTGTAAGGACTGCAGCAATGTGGATCTTCGAACATCTACATTTATGGTAGGTACAAAACTGTACTTTTTGTACCTACCATAAATGTAGATGTCAGATAGGTATGCATCTGCAGTCAGGTTTACCCTCCCTCCTTCCCCTCTGTGGTATTTCTTGGGTACTTACCCCTCTTATAGCTAGCTGGGGTGATCTATTATGGTGTATTTGTTTTTATGTTATTGTGCATGTTTGGATTTTTAAATGCATCTCTCCAAATTTAGCCTTCCTTAGAGGGCACCTGGCATCTGGGGCAAGAAAAACTGAGGAAGATGGCGTCGGCTGGTGCTTTTATACCCCAGGCGCTCTGACGTCGGGAAAGTGTGACATCAGCCAACGCCAGACCCAGACTTTGGAATCCGGCCGACCGAAGGGCTGCCTGAGGCAGGACAACCCATATGTGATGACTGCAGATGCATACCTATCTACATTTATGGTAGGTACAAAACTGTACTTTTCTGTGCATCGGCAGACTACTGAGAGTGTTAGGGGGAATGTTTCATTTTTGGTGCCTGTGCATACATGGACAAACTTGACTGAAAGGTTCATTGGAGACTATGTGTCTTTTCTATGCATGTGCTTATATAGAAAAGGTAATGAAGTGGTCGTTGGGGAACAAATGTTTAATTTTTGTGCTTGTGCATACATGGACAAAGTACACAAGGGGTCCTTCAGAGAAATGATTCATTCTGATGTCATTTGGTCCATACTAAGCATACAAGCAGACTGCTGATGAAGTTGTTGGGGGAACGTGTCTTTTTTTTGCTTGTGCATACATGAACAAAGTAATGTAGGCAACCTCGGGGAAATTATTCATTTTGATGTCATTTGGTGGTGATTGTGCAGACATGGACAGACTATTGAGAGGGCTATCAGGGGGAAAAGTTTCACCTTTGCTGCTTGCGCAGACATGAACATACCTGATTGAAGGGGTAATTGGAGAAAATGTTTCTTTTTTCCTTGTGCTTGCATAGACAAACTAATGGGGGGGGGGCGTTGTGAAAATTGTTTAAGTTTTGTGCATCGGCAGACTACTGAGAGTGTTAGGGGCAATGTTTCATTTTGGGTGCTTGTGCATACATGGACAAATCTGACTAAAGGGGTCATTGGAGAAAAAGTTTCTGTATATTGGTTGTTCTTACATTGACAAGTAAAGAAGGGGTCGCTGGGGACAAATGCTTCATTTATGTGCTTGTGCATATATGTCAAAACTATACAAGGCCTCCTTGTAGGAAATGATTAAGTTTTGTGTAATTTGGATGCTTAGTATGGATTACAACACACTACTCATGAAGTCATTTGTGAAAATTATTTATTTTTCTGATTGTGTACACATTGAAAAGTAAATAAGGGAACCTTGGGGGAATATGATTCATTTTCATGTATTTTGGTAGTGCTACTGCATATGCGGAAGGACTACTGAGAGGGTTGTTAGGGCAAATTTTTCTTTTCTGGTGCATGTGCTTATTTCTACAATGACTGAAGGGGGCATTGTAGAAATCATTTAACCACTTGTGCGTACAGAGACAAGTAATGAGGGGCTCATTGGGGACAAATGTTTCATTTCTGTGCTTGTGCATACATGGATAAAGTAATTAAGGGAATCTTTGAGAAAGTGATTCCTTTTGATATGATTTGGTAGTGGTACTGCATACATGGACAGCCTACAAACTGGGTAGTTATCTTTCATTGTTTACTGCTTGTGAATACATCCACAAATTGGACTGAAGGGAAAACTTTTTTATTTTGGTGATTGTGCATACACGTAAAAGTCAGTTAGGCAACCATTTGGGGAAATGATTCATGTAGATGTCATTTGCTGGTGCTTGTGCATACATTGACAGACTGCTGAGAAGGTAGTTAGGGTAAATGTTTCATGTTTGCTCCTTGTGCATCCACGAACAAACCAGACTTAAGGGTGATTGCAGAATATCTATTTTTATTGCTTGTGCTGACATGGACAAAGTAATGAAGGTGGTCTATATTTATTATTTTATTTTATCTTTGTTTACTGGGATGGTCCAACTGGATGTATGTCCATTTTCAGTGGAGGCCCAGGGAGAAAAGCTCCAAGTTATAAGTTACATTATGGTAGATACAAATTTAAACATCATTAACAGTCTTGGTAAAATCACCAGATCAGATTACATCCCTTTAATATATGATACGCATGTAGATTTGCTAGTCAGCAGGTTAACACAGAATCAGAGTTTTACATTTGCAAGTTCTAGATAGGTAACAGTTTTACACAGTTAGGCAGGTGTTTACCATATCCTTATAGGTAGCCGTTTCACACACTTCCATAGGCAATAATGTAGATCAGGTCTGTTTTAGAGAACTACTGAAGGACTTAGGAGGATATCCATGCTAGTGGATAGGGATTAGTCAGGTTTTGAACATGGACATTGCCAGTGCCTTCGTAAGTATTGCTTGAGACTTTTTTTAAACTGGTAAGGGAGGGCTCAAGAGTGAGTACAGCTGGAAGAGAGTTCCAAATCCTGCCTACAGAGTTAGCAAATAGAGAGTCTCCAGCCGCATTTTTACTTTTGGAAGTTTGCACCAGCAGTTTATTGGCAAATCGAAGGGACCTTAGGTTACTATAGGGGTAAATAATTTTGTTTAATGCTGGTGTTTTATCAGTGTGGTAAAGACCTTTATGAGCGATTATCAATTTGTTGTAATGGAGAAGACAAGGCCATTCAAGCCACCCTAGTTGAGTTAGGTTGAGACAGTGGTAAGTCCTGTAGGTCATACCAGTGGCAAATCTGGCCACGTGGTTGCAACAGCTAGCAAGTTTGCTAAGAGTGGTTTTATTCAGATAGGTGAATATTGGAGAGGCACATAGTAGGGTAGACAGTAAGTGGGAGCGAGCTACCGAAGTTTTGGCGAATGGAGTGAGGAAAGGTTTGATCCTATAGAGGGAGCATAGTTTTGTTTTAACGGCTTTGATAGTTTGATTGACATGGATGTCATATTTTAAGGGGTTATCAATGGTGACTCCTAGGAGTTTGGTGTGCACATCTGGGGTTCACTGTGCCATTACTGGATTTTATAGAAAAGGAGGGAGAGGAGGACTTGCAAGTGGGGGAAAATATAAGCAACTTAGTTTTGTTGGGATTTAAGATAAGCTGACTGTTTGCAAACCATTGTTCAACAATGTTAAAAGTATTCTGGGTTAGTGACTTAAGCTCAGCTGTGGAAGAGGCTGCACAGATTAAAGTGGAGTCATCTGCATATTGAATGCAGTTAGCCATGGGGATTGCTGTAGGTAGCTCATTGATAAAAGCAGAGAAGAGAAGTGGTCCTAGTATGGAGCCTTGAGGAACACCTAGTGTGACTGGGAGAGAGGTAGTGTACCCTGCCATAGTACAGCTTGCTGTCTTTTCCTGACAGGTAATATTGGAACCATAATGTAGTGAGAATGTTTTTAGGGTGCGGATAAGTAATTGGTGATTGACCATATCAAATGCCTTGAACAGGTCTAAAAAGAGGGCAGAGGTAAGCTTGTTGGTGCTGCGGTTGAGGTTGATGCAGTTAGAGAAGGATATGAGGGCGGAGGTGGTGCTGTGATTTGGCCTGAAGCCATGCTGAGAGTTAGCTAATAGGTTATTCTGAGTAGTATTGGAAAATGTATAATTGTTGGGGTTGTGCATACAAGGAAGGTGAATCAAAGAACACATGTATGTTTGCATAGTCTGTACTACTACTATGTGTGCAAGTTGCCTGTTTGAAATTTGCCACAAGGTAAGGTGTATCCGTCACAAACCAGATCCATTTTTTTTATGGAAACCGCTTTGAAAGTGACATCGACTGTCAGTTTCAAGGGCAGAGAAGCTGTAATGACAAATCTGTTTTCATTGTAAGACTGTTTAGTATTTTTCCCTGGAGGCCTAACAGTACTTGTGCCATGCATCTAACAATTTTACTGCCATCGCATTGTGTGTGTGTGTGTGTGTGTGTGTGTGTGTGTGTGTGTGTGTGTGTGTTTGTGTGTTTCAGTCTGTAAAACTTCTAACATTGGTAACTGCAATATTTCAGAAAATGTGTGCCTGTGTGTACACACCCCTGTTAAAATGCTAGATTGGTCGTGATACAAATAAATGACACAACACTAAATAATGTCAAAACTGTACCCACCTGTAATATGACCTATAGCCTGAACACTTCAATTGCAAAAGCAGTCAATCTGTTAGGGGAGAGAAAAAAATGTAAAAAACTGGTAGCTGGTTGCATAAGTGTGGACACCCTTAAAGTCGTACTGTGTTGAGGCACCTTTTGATTTAACATTCAGTCTGCATGGTTAGGAGTCTCAGCATGCCACATACTGACTTGGCAGTAGTAGCCCAGTCTTCCTAGAAAAAGTGCTCCAGATCTGTCAGATTGCAAGGGCATCTCTTGTGCACAGCCCTCGTCAGGTCACCCCAGTTCTATTGGATTTATTTCTGGACTGTGGCTGGTCCGTTCCTAAACTGAATTTATCTTCTAGGGGAAACCCATTCTATTGTTTTGTATGTACGCTTGGGGTGATTGTCTTGGTGAAGTTCCCATTCATCAGCTAGCTTGCTGGACGCCAGAAGGTTTTGTGCCCAAAGTCACTGGCATTAATAAGACTTCATTATTCCCTCCAACTAGACTACAGTCCCAGTTCTAGCTGAAGAAAAGCAAACCAAACGAATGATACTCCCACCCCCAATGCTTCACCGTGGGGATGATGCTCTGGCGATGCATATTGTTTTTGCACTCATCATACCTCTTTGAAGTGTGGTCCAACAGTTCCAGCTTGGTATCATCAAACGATAATACTGTCACACAGGCTTTTGGGAGACTGTCTGTTTTTCAAATTTTTGCAGTGCCTGGGTGTTTTTCTGTGTAAGAAAAATGCTTCCATCATGCAACCCTATGTTATAGTCCAGTCACATGTAGTACACAACCAGTAGTTGCATGAACTTCCTGCAGCTCCATTGTTGCTGTGCAAGTTGGAAGCCTCCCAGACTGGTTCTCTTTCCATCAGTTTTGGAGGGACAGTGATTTATAGGTTCATAGGTTCATACTAGGCTATCTGCCCTAGGGCATTTATAAGCCTAGCCAGAGTGTGTTTGGTTTTCGCCACCCATTTTAAATTAATTTTGCTATGCCCTTTTTCTAGGTTATTATACTGTGCCTCTGTCTAACAGTGACACAGAAGTGATACCCGGGGTAAACCTACGATCTCCCATCCACTCATCAAGATTCCTCTTGAAGAGAGACAATGAGGGACTCTGCCTAACCTGGACTGGGATTTTATTCCAGAGTGAAGGGAGCCTCTGGGTTATGAATCTGTCCCTCCAGCATGTCCTATTTATTTCAGTGCTGAGGTTCAAGTCTCTCGAGCGCGTAGCTCAATGGGCTTTGGATTTTCTGAGGTGCAGCATGTCCATTAATTCCGGGTTGGACATGGCTTTATACGTCAGGCACAGATCGCCTCTGAGCAGGCGGTCTGGATTTTCTGAGGTGCAGCATGTCCATTAATTCCGGGTTGGACATGGCTTTATATGTCAGGCACAGATCGCCTCTGAGCAGGCAGTATGCCACTGAGTAGAGCTGGAGTTTCTTTAACCGGGCAGCATATGGCATTTGTTTGAGCCCTTTGATCTTCTTGGTGATGTACTTTTGGGGTCTTTCCAGTTGCTGCAGGTGTCTGGTAAGGTACATCCCAAAAGGGGCATTGTACTCAATTATGGGCCTGATGAGGGATGAGTATTTACAACATTACTGTTGTGACACATTTCTCCACTTTTTTGGATGACTGTCTTCACTGTGTTCTATGCTATATGCAATGTTTTTGAAAATTCTGTCCTTCCCCAGAGTGAGAACTTACAAGAATGACCTGCTTGTTAGTTGTCTGTGAACCATGCATTTTTCAGTAGCAGTTCTTGACTAAATGTCATGAAAATCCTACTGGGACAGCAGAACAACATTTGGGAATAAGCAGGTTTCTACCCAAGAAGACTATTTGTTGTAATTAAATCAAAAGCTACTTCAGCAAAGTATTAGTTTATGGGTGTGCACACTTGTGCAACCAGCATATTCTCAGTTTTATCATTTTTATAACTTCTTCCCCAACAAATTTGTTTGGTTTACAAAGGAATGTTATCTATTATAGGTCACATTACAGGTGGAAAAGCTTTTGCAATTACTGATTGTGGTTTCAGTATGTAAATCACCAAAAATCCTGGCATTATATATATATAGATATATATATATATATATATATATATATAGATATGTATGTATATATATATATATGTATATATATATATATATATATGTATATATATGTATGTATATATATATATATATATATGTATGTATATGTATGTATATATATATATATGTATGTATATGTATGTATATATATATATATATGTATGTATATGTATATATATATATATATGTATGTATATATATATATATATATATATATATATATGTATGTATATATATATATATATATATATATGTATGTGTATATATATATATATATATATATATATATATATATATATATACACACACACACACATACATGCATAACATATTGTGTATGTATGTGTGTACACACACACACATATATAAATATAAACATATTGTGCATACATACATACATATATATATATATATATATATATATATATATATATATATATATATATCATATTGTATATACATATATATATATGCAAAGTGTCTGTGTGTCCATAGGTGGGTACTAGGCTATCCGCCTGAAGGCATTTATAAGCCTAGCCAGAATGTGTTTGCTTTTGCCGCCCCTCCCTAGATTAATTCCCTGTGCCTCTGTCCAGCAGAGCCACTGAAGTAATCCCCGGGGCAAATTTTGTGCTTCAAGGTTTCTCTTTAAGAGTGTTAGTGAGGGGCTCTGCCTAATGTAGATAGGAATCTTGTTCTAAAGCATGGGAAGTCTCTGGGACAGGAATCTATCTCTCCAGCATATCCTATATATTGTTGTGGTGAGGTTTAGATCCATAGAGCGGGTGGCTCGAGGGGAGTTGGTTTTCTTTAGATGGAGCACGTCCATCAATTCTCTTTGGACATGGCCTTGTATGTCAGGCAGAGATCACCTCTGAGTAACGGTATGTAACTGAGTACAACTGGAGTTTCTTCAGTCCTGCTGCATACGGCATCTGTTTGAGGCCAGTAATCTTCTTGGTGAGGTACTTCTGTGGTCTTTCCAGCTGTTGCCGGTGTCTTGTAAGGTGCATCACAAATGGGGCGTTGTACTCTAGAATGGGTCTGAGTAATGAGGTGAGGGGCACAATAACCTCTTTTGTACTAGATGCGAACACTTTTGTGATTAGGTGGGCCACACAGAAGGATTTTGTAACCACTTTGGCAATGTGATTATCAAAGGAGAGATTACTATCCACTTGGGTCCCCAGATCCCTTATGACATCTTGCATATTTAGGGGACTACCACCTATGTGGTACTTCGTGGGTACTTTTTTTTTCCCAAAGGGGATTACTATGCACTTTTTGGCATTTAGCTTGAGGCCATGAATTTGACACCAGGTATCCATCTCAGTGAGACTCATTTGGAGGATGTCTGTCAGCCGGAGAGTCCATTATGGCCGCCAAACTGCAGTCGTCTGCGAATTTGGTCAGCCATAGTCCTCCTGTGCTTGCCTATACCTCTGAGAAGTATATACCGAACAGGAGGTGTCCCAAGACTAAGCCCTGGGGGACGCCACTCTTACCGTGTGGGTTCTATCCGTGAGCCAGTTTGCAACCCATCTTGTGATGTAGGGGTTTATGTTCAGGCTGGTGAGCTTGTCTAGAATACCAGAATGGGGAATGGTGTTGAAGACCTTGGCGAGGTCTAGGTAGGCTGTGGACCACCTTTCCCTCGTCTATAGCCTTGGTAACTGTCTCAAAGAAGTCTACTAGGTTTAGGAGGCATGATCTACCCTTAACAAAGCCGAATTGGGTAGGGTCCAGTGTTTGGTGGTTCCCAATGTCTCTGTTAATGAGTTCCATGATGATGCAATCCATAGCCTTGCAGACCAGGCTCATCAGGCTTATAGGGCGATAGTTCTCGGGGTCTGTTGTGGCTCCACCTTTGTGGGGCAGGATAACCATTGTTGTGCACCACTCTATGGGTACATAGCCTGTGGAGAGGCTGAGATTGAACAGTGTGTTTAGATGAGGGTACATAGCCTGTGGAGAGGCTGAGATTGAACAGTGTGTTTAGGTGAGGGGTTTGTTAATTTTGGAGCTCGTGTAAGACGCAGCCTGGGACACCATCCGGTCCCACTGATGCTGTGTTTTTGGCTTTGGAAAGGCCTGTTTTAACCTGTGTCAGTGTAACTCCGAGCAGATCTGTGAGTTGCCACTTAGATTCTTGATGTAGCTAAAGAATGCTTTGTGGTTATCTTTCGAGTCATTGGCAATTTTTCTGTCAAAGCTAGCCTTGGATGATTTTGAGTGATCTGGGTTTCTTGCTGATACTGATCAGGGATGTCTTCCCATCTTGGGATTTTATTCTTTTTTTTTTCTGTACTAGTTTCCTCCTATTGTATAGTTTGTTTATAGCAGGGGTCCACCAGACTGGTTTCCTTTTCTTGGAGGAGTGATTCTTGGTTTTGCTTGGGATAGCATGATCCATGCATTCTTGTTGCTTTATATGCATGTGCAGTGCTTTACATACAAACAATTAAGGCATTTACAAAAACAGCAAAAATGAGAAGACCCCCACATCTGTTATAAGTTTCAGATAATCACTGGCGACCATACTGTAGTTGGTAAATGGACACAGAATATGCATGTCCAATGTCCTGAGTTTGCTGTAATGCACTGCTTGGTAATCCTGTTGTGGACAAATTAACTTCAATTAAATTGTGGTGCAGCACTGAGCATTTTAGAAATTCAGAAAGTAACATGGATTTTAATACAGATTAATGCAAAAGTGTAATGTCCTAGAACTGTCCTCTATTTTTTTTTACACCACAGCAGTCAAAAAGTTTGGTACCTTCAGTCAGCAGGAAAGCCTGAGAATAAGAGATCAGGAGTGCCTCCTGAAGTGCTTTTGAGCAGGGATGGCAATTTCCTAACAGCCTGTGGTGCAGCTAAAAAAATGTCCCACTGTCAGAGTAAGACTGGAACAGGTAAGCAGGCCATTACTCAAGACTCCTGCTGTGAAATATCAATCACAGCAGTAAACAGCTCAAATTACCTACAGCTCTGTGACAGCTAGGGAGGTGGTGTGACGGGGGAGGGGAGATGAATAGAAGAACTACAAGTCAGGGATAACAAAAGACTTAAAAAATTAGCACGTCTAACAAGAAGTTGCAGTAACAAAAGCTTTGAAAGCCTGTTCTTTGGCATTTCAGCTGCTTGTGGTATAATTAGCGACTGAAAAACAACCATTGTTTTGTTAAAAGTTTGTGATTGAAGCAACAGAGTGGACGCATGCTAAGTGAATACTGTGACAGCAACTGTGGAACAGGGACGCCTGTGTGATGTCATGGTTTTGAAACAAACACTGCATTGTGGGATAGCAGGAGGCTTAGTAAAACTTAGAAACTATTTCAACATGCTAGACCCCATGTGGTAAGAGTATAAAATTACGTATAAAAATTTCAAAAAAACTATAAATGGTCCCAGAGTGCTGTTAAAATATAGGAAATATCAAAACTTGATGAAATATACATGTTTTTTCAGTCTGTGGGTGTGGTTCTCCTTTAAAGCAGCTTACAGAACTGTGAACAAATTGCTAAAATAACAGACTTTTTACAAAAACAACTTTTGTGAATTTGTTACAGGACAGTTTACTCCTCCTATCTTCCCTCATTTGGTCAGCCAGTGTATTAAATTTCCTGCCTTGCAAGGTTCAGCTAATATGTCATCTGTATGTAACAATACATTTAGGTTGGTGTGCCACTAAAAGCATTTCCACGTCTGTCCTTAGTCCTGTCGTCTGAGTAGCACTTTCATGGACAATAAAGTAATAAAATACATATGTCAATTCACAGTATAAGCAAATCTAACCATTCCTAAAATTGTGGATAGTAAAATGTTAAGTTTAAAATGCATACCCACTGCTCACATTATTTTCACATATAGTAATTCTGCTTTAGCATACATTCAACAGTGCTATTTTGTAGAGAATTTTATATAACAGTAAAATGTTACTGTGTCAGGCCTCTGTGAATATTTGCTTTCTGCAAGTATTGTCTTCATGTGTATTTATTAGTAGATGTTTGCATTGTGGAATATTTTGGGAGTTACTCATTGCATTCCTTAAAAAGCACAATGGAATGACACTGTTACTGTTCCTACCTGTATGCACACTCATCCTATTCAGTTAATGTTAATAGTGCTTCACAATGTACACTGCAAAAAACATTTAAATTTGGTCTTAGCCAAACTTTGGAACATCACTTGGAAAGGGGGGGGGGGGGTAGACCATCACTGGCAGTATGTGTTGCACCATGGTCTTTTCTGAATTATGTAATGTTAACCAAGCCTGTTTGAATCCCATTATTCAGACTTTGTGATGAGCAGTAAACAAATTTTCCTGGTACTTAATGTATCCAACTCCAAGCTGTGCACATTTTATTTATGTACATTTTGTAAGCAATCCACCCTGCCTGGAATGGTCCTTTAAGTGTTGATACAATTTCATGATACAGTTTTCTTTGACACATAGATGTGTTATAGGTAAATTGATGATCTTCTAAGATGTTCATGTCATGTAAGAATATGGGTGTAGGTGTATCATTCAGAATGAGTTCTATGCATTGAATCCACTAAGTACAAGGATAGGCCCCTGATAACCTATAACCCTGTATTAGATTAAGCAGTTAACAAGCAAATTAATGAAGAATAACAAAAAAGTTGCACTCAGAGACTTGGTCATAATTCTGTATAATATGTGGGAAGTTTTTGCTGCCAGTATATGATAGAGCAACCATTACTGTGTGATGTGTGTAACAGCTTTAAAATCTCTTGATTGATTGTGCATTTCACTTCTGACTGCTGTTAGTGTGGCAGCCAGTACAAGGCATATTATAGTTTTTAAAGCTGTTAGTTGGTTTCCCATTCACTTACTTAGTGACTGCCCTGTGTATGCCAGTAAAAGGTTTGTTTGTTTTACAACAGCAAGATTCATTTGTAAGACCCTGATTATAATAGGCTTGCTATAACTAGGTTTTTGCATATGAAGTTGGCTAAAACATGGTCAGGTTCATTGCTGAGGTGAATTTCCTGAAATCAATCTTTTACTACATTATGAAACAGTTATAGTTGGCAACCAAACTGTAACACTTAGTAGTACATGAAGCTTCCCCGCGGTGGTGGTGCTGCGGTAGCATTGTCGCCTCACAGTAAGACGCTGTCCGGTTCGATTCTCACCTAGAGCGTCTTCTACGTGGAGACATGCGTGAATGGGAGTACCTTAGTTGAAGGTTGTGCGTCAGGGCTGGTAACTCGGCATATAAAAATCAACTACCAATCATTAGCGGACCGGAGTTCCGCTGTGGCGACCCCTGACCAGGAAAAGCCGAAAGACACAACAACAACAAGTAGTACATGAAGCTTATGCTGACCCATTGTACTACAAGTTAAAAAAAAAAACAACTTTTTATGATTTTGAAATATGTAACAGACATAGCTTCTGGATATTGTCTACATGACAGAGCTAAGTATGCCTCTTTTGAAGTAAAAGCTGCAAATTCTTTGCCTTTTTGGGCAGTGTGAAATTACAGCTTTAAAGGTATTACTAGTTCTCTGGTGGGTGCCATGTATGCTCAAGAGTGAAACTAAGTCATAACAGCACAGTTAGGTATAACTCTTTTTTTATTATTAGGACTATATGCTGTAAAACCAGTTTTATATCTTGCTCTATTATATGTTCTTGGGCTGAACCTGTAAACAGCCAAAAGATTCCATTGATGATAACCTGCCTTCTGTGGGAGAGGCCAAATGACCATTCTGCTAGCTACAAAAACGATCATCAGCCCAAAGACAATGGACCTAATGAAACTGTAGAAAATATTGCTCTGAGCAATCTTCTCTCCATTGTTGATCTTTTTCTAGGAGATCTTTGTTGTTTTATGCAAAATAATAATTACAGCAGTAATGTAGTGTTTTGTCAGGCAAAAAAAAAAAAGAAATAATTCAGAAGGTGACTTCTTTTGTCTGAACACTTAATCTCTGATTATGCACAAACTGAAAAAGCCAGACTGTATCTGCTCCCTAATGTGTAATGTGCCACTAGTAGTTTTACACACCTCTGATCAGATGAAGCATGTACATCAGAACAAACTTACAACTGGCTTGCCAAATTTGCCTTGAGACACTTCTAGAACCTGTCAGTATCATACATACCTCCCAACTGTACCGAAATACTATTTTTTTTTACTGAGTTTTAGGGTCCAAATAATGGGGTGCCACAATTCCAGAGTCACCCCCTAATTCCCGAATTTCCCAGCTTTTTTTTTTTTTAATCCCCCCCCGGCTTTTTTGAGCTGACATTATCACATGCGCGATGACATCAGCTCCATGAAACGGCCTGCCAACCTGTTGGAATTTAGCTCAAGGGCTCACGTGTGTGCATTTTTGGCTGCTGAAACAAGCCGCAAGGGAATGGAATAGAAATAATGGAGGTTCTGCAAATGGAATGATGAGGACTGCAGAGGAGGTTGGACGCAAGCAGAAATGGTAGTTCCGCAAATGGAAACAAACCGCAAGATGATGAGGACTGCAGAGGAGGTATTTATTATGCTGCGCTGAAGTGTGTGTGTTTAGCTGAAGTTTTTTATGATGATGCAGAGCTGAAGTTATGCTGCGCCAAAGTGTGTGTGTTTAGCTGAAGTTTTTATGATAATGCATTGCAGAGCTGAAGTTTATTACGAATGGGTGATGCTACAGGTTGAACAGCAATGCCACGAAAGCTGTCTCCATGGGGGTGTGGGGGGGCTTAACTTTTAAAAGTTATGTTACGTATTGCTGTCATAGTTTGGGGGGGGTGTTAACTTTTAAAATTTATGTTTTAGATGCTGTCATAGTTGGAGTGGTAGCATGCATCTATGTGTACAGCATCTTCCCTTCTCTTTCAAGACGTCTATAAAAGTGACAGAAGCAGTCACTGTGGTTAAAAGCGACAAACATTGTATATACCATCTATGGCTGTGTATGCAGCTTCTGAACTCAGTGTGGGGGTAGTAATTTTGAAAATACTATGTGCGTGGCTTTCTTTTTTTTTTACAGAATAGTTGTAGGTTTAGTTTTATGTCCAGCTATGCATACTAGGAAAACTGCAGTAGCAACATTTTTAATTTATGTTGTTTTAGTATGATAGTACTGAATCTATAAATAAGTTGTGCATTTCCTGCACCCATTTTTTTATAATCGGATCTTTTGTAATTTGTGAGATGCAAATGTAAGCAGTGCATGTTGCTTTTATTACAGTAATGATAATTTGCAATGTTTTATAAATGCCAATTTTTTTAAACGTATTTGGATCTGGACTAGTTGAGTCACCTGTACTCTTGCAGTCTTCTACGTTTTGCCATGTCAGGACCTGCAGTATCCTCTCCTATCCCCTCTCTCTGTGCATCTGTGTTTGCTTCCTGTTTCTGCAGCCAGCAGATTGGGTAAGCCATTTCTTAGACAGCCATGCATTTCTTCCAGAGAGTTGTTTCATCAAGTACCCTTGATCCTTGTAGTAGAAACAATATATTTGATGAATGCTGGAAGCTGTAGTTGTAATTTTTTAGTGCATTGTTGGACAGTGACATCAGATGCAAGTTTCTTTAAGTATGGTCACTTGCCTTCACTGTGTTTCCTTTCCATATCCGAAATGAAGAATGGCAGTCCATCAGTTATATTTCAGTCTATTTGTGATTTAAATTGCTACTTGAACTTTACTACATCTGCTTTACTGTCTTCAGGGAAAAACAACAAACAGTCCACCAATTAAATTTCAATTCTTTCCTGACTTTCAGATGCCCTGCCTGGGCTGTTTCCTAAACCCAGGGTGCCCGTAGTGATGATGGGTGAATAGAAGCAAGCTGCTAGATGATGAGGACTGTAGAGGAGGTATTTATTATGCTGCGCCGAAGTGTGTGTGTTTAGCTGAAGTTTTTATGATGATGCAGAGCTGAAGTTTTTATGATGCAGAGCTAAAGTTATGCTGTGCTGAAGTATGTGTGTTTAGCTGACTCTTTCTATGATGCAGAGCTGAAGTTATGCTGCACTGATGTTTTTTTATGATGATGCGGAGCTAAAGTTATGCTGCGCTGAAGCTTTTATGATGATGCAGAGCTGAAGTTATGCTGCGCCGAAGTGTGTGTGTGTTTAGCTGAAGTTTTGTCATTATTGGTTCATGCATTTTGTTCCATTGCCTACTGGAAAAATGTTCAAACAAATTTAAAATGTGCTTTTAAGTCTAACAAGTGTGCTGTATTATATAAGGAATATAATTTAGTAAAGTCATGTATCAAAAAACACATGTATGTTTCTTGTTTTATGTGCAAGGGGTCTATGATTTGAAAACAGCCCAAAGGTAATCTTTATCCACCACTGGCCAGATGCATTTTCTTTGGATGTGGTGTGGATTTCAATGCTGTTTCAATAAATGTGAGTTTCAAGGGCAGAGAAGTTTTAATGCTAAGTCTATTTTCATTGTTGAGCCAGTATTGCTTTGTTTAGCAAATGTCTGTTAGTGTTTGTGCATTGTACTATAAAATGTAAAAATAAAATCCAAATAATCATTGTAGAAGTAAAGCAGTAAGCACATTAGTGTTTACAGTAAATGGGGTGAAATAGCCAGGTAATGGGACATTGGGATGGCTGCAGGGGGACTCTGGTGCTATATTTTGGTTGTCCCGTTCTTCAGTTTGCATTTGAAAATTGGTATCCCACAATTCCATTGGAGTGGGTGGGATTACATAATTCTGCATGTAAATTTTAGGTTAACCAGTGTACAGATTTGTACCTGTTTTTCATGGGCCTTGTCCAGATTTTTGATATTTCCAGGTTGAGAGGTATTGTATCATACTTTTTGAGAAGTACAACAGACAGAATATATCCAGTTATCAAACAGTGATGTTTATAATATAGTGCATTGTAACCATCGGTCTGCAGGCTTACATCTCTCATGGACCCCCCTCCCTCCAACACAGTGTTCCATACTTGCACCGGAAACTCCACTTTTTCCTCTGTTGTATCCAAATTAAGGAAGAGTCTGTTTCAGTTTGGCAAATAACACTTCAAGCTGCTTTTAAGAAGACTGACAAAATTCCTTTTATTCTTTCTTAGAACTCTTAATTGGAACCACAGCATTGCTTTGATTCTTTATACCCATTAACTTGATTTGTACCTTTCTCCCCTTCCTAAACGCATTGTTGGCCAACAAGTCCAATGTAATTAAAAAAAGAAAATTTATTTATTTTTTTATTTTAGTCTTACAGTATTTTGTTAATAGTTGCACTTAGAGGCCTCCCTCTTCTCTCTCTATTTTATGACAATATCATAGTTGCAGGTGGGATTTATCTTGTGACTGACATGCTAGTCCATCATAACCATTCCTTTTGTGGTTGCTGCACTTGACAGCTCAGTTAGAACACACAGCAGTGGCCCTTTCTCATAAACAGCTACAGCAAAGTCTGGTAACAGCAGGTATAATAGTCTTAAATAATTTGGTGATGGTAGTGATGTGTGTGGGTGTGTATAGATATAGATACATGTGTGTGGCAGGGCGGGTCAGTACATCTACTGTAAACCAAAGCCAAGCAGCTAACAATGATACAAGACATCACTTTTCTCTCTACAGATCCCTCACATAATCAAAATATTGTGGGTATGTTTACTAAATCTGCAGCTGGTATGAGCTGTATAACTGCTTATGATTAAAATCCTGGTGAACTATGAACATCACCTAATTAAAGAGGCTACAGCCAAGCAGCCTAAAAGCATTAGCCTTCTCTGTCTGAAAGGTAGGCCAAAACAAACAACCAGCAACTCACAAAAAAAAAAAAAAACACATAGTCAAATTACAGTTTTGAAAACATAAGATGGCACTGGGTAATTATGGTTTTATATACATCACAGAGAACACCATAGCAAGTTAGACATCACAAATGTGTGACAAAGCCTCCAAAAGACAAGAAAACACATCTTGAAATTAAAATGTTTAAAGAGTGTTTCAGATATCAAACACACTTTTACATGCTCCCATTCATATTTTATTACGTAAAAAGAATTGTATATTTAATTTATAGAAAGCCAAAGTTTTAAACATGTGAGAATGCTAAAAATATTCAGCTATGATATGACTGTCCAAATAAAGGACCAATAATGTTGACAGGAAAAAAATATAGTAATTACAGTTTAGACACACCACATGCAAGCAATAATGCCCTCCAGGGTGGGTGTTATAAAGGAATTAATACACACTGAGGGCCACACCACCCCTGGAATGGTGTTATTTCCCTGAAATTGCACATGCTAGATGGCATTATTGCTTTTAGAGAATGGACTATCTGTTGAATTGTTTTGCTTTATATATATATATATATATATATATATATATATATATATATATATATATATATATATATATTTTTTTTCATAAAGTAGTTCATTTGCCTAATATTGTTGTAGCATATGTAATTGTTGGAATTATTGTATATTAAAAATATGTTATGTAGGTCTTCCAAGATGGCTGCACATTGAGTAACAGCTTAATTCTGGCTCTCCCATTCTGAAAACAGAAACTTTGCAGAGAAAACCAGTGGATCTAGATTTCTGGGTAAATTTCAGTAACTGCCTAGATGCCAGGAAAAAAGAAATATAAAGGACCTGGTGGAAAATTGGCTACAAAAGTTGAGGAAAAAAACAGACTGTGAAAAGTACTAAAGTTGTTCAGAAAGAAGCAGTGCAAGTTCCAGACATGGCTTCCAGTAATCTAGTGGAAAATATAAAGCAGCTTCACACAAACCTGGTTAAAATAAATGAACCACTGATGAAGTTTATCAACACAAAGTATAAAAAGCTGTAAAAAATGGAAGAAGCTTTGCACAGATATTCAGATAAGGGGACAGACCTGCAAAACTCAGACGTTGAAAGGAAGAAAAGGCTGACTGAATAGGAGACTGCTCAAGAAGAGATGATTAAAAAAATAATAGGATTAGAAGACAGAGCACATAGGGAAAACTTTTAGTTATGTACTTACCATAACTTTGGATGTATGGGATCCATCTCGCCTACATTCATGACAGATGGGTTATCCATCGCAACTTATATACTAGCACGAAGTCTCTCATTGGCTGGGCTATACCCTATCCCAGGATGCACTACACCTGCTTCCCCAGATCTTGTTTGCATACACCCATGTAAACACAGAGACACTATAAGTCACTATAACCAACTAAAGTTCTTCAAGAAAGAATGCCAAGAAAACAGTGACTACAGCTCCTCTAAATCCAAATGGCAGGGGAAGGAGGGTGGTAGATGGATCCCATACATCCAAAGTTATGGTAAGTACATAACTAAAAGATGTAATGGGATCCTATCTCTACATTCATGACAGATGGGACAGCGCCCCTAGCACCTACATCCTGGGTGGCTCATTGGAACACACTCCTGAGAACCGTGGAACCAAAGGAAGCTCTGCCTCGAGAAACCACATCCAACTTGTAATGAGAAATAAAAGTGTGCGGAGAAGTCCAGGTAGCCGCAGCACAAATATCATCTATGGATAACTTGGAGTGAAAAGCTACCAAGTAGCCATTGCCCTGGTAGAATGAGCCTTGACAGGAAAGGGAAGGTCTTTATTGGCCTGTGAATAAACAAAGGTGATACAGTCTTTAATCCATTTTGATATGGAGGCTTTAGATACTGGTTGACCCAATTTGTTCGCTGCAAAAGAAACAAACAATTGATTTGATTTTCGCGTTTGAGCAGTTCTATTCAAATAAAAACATAACTGTCTATGTCAATTGATGCAAAGTATATTCTATGCTATTGGAGAATTCTGGGAAAAAAACAGGGAGTTCTATGGTTTGTTGCAAACAGAAAGAGGAGGCCACCTTTGGAATAAATACAGGGTTCAATTTCAATGAAACTCTATGTTTGTGGAAAATCAAATAGGGAGGATCAGAACAAAGAGCTTGAAGTTCTGAAACTCGCCTAGCAGATGTTATGGCTACTAAAAAGGCCGTTTTCCAAGACAGAAATTTTAAATCACAAGTAGCAGCTGGTTCGGGCAGTTAGGGCAGCAAGAACCATATTCAAATCCCAAGGAGGAACAGGATGAGATAAAGGAGGCCTAAGGAGCCAAGCCCCTTTAAGGAACGCCTTGCAAAGTTTGTGAGACATCAAAGAAGGTTCAAATGAGGCATGAAAATTAGAGATTGCCGCTAGCTGAACCTTAATGGTAGAAACTGAAGAGCCCGAATGAAAAAGGAAGGCCAGAAAATTCAGAACCTCCGATACTGGAGCAGTGAGAGGATCTATACCTCGTTTTTGAGCCCAGAAGGCAAACCTTTTCCATTTACTGGAATAAAGTTTGATGGTGGAAGGTTTATGGGAAGAAGACAAAATGTGGACCACATCCGGCGAGAGAGCATCATCTCGGATTAAGGATGGAAGTGGAGTAACCATGCTGCCAACTTCAGGGAACTGAGAGACGGATGAAGCCGTCCTGACTGATGAGTCAACAGGTCTGGCACCGGATCCAGAAACCATGGACCTTCTATCGCATGCCTCTGTAGGAAAGGGAACCAAACTTGACGAGGCCAGTGCGGGGCAATCAGAATCATCTCGCTCTCCATGTAAATGGCCTTCTGTATCACCCTCGGTAGGAGGGGAACGGAGGGAAGGCGTAGAAGACCAGGGGCCAAATGTGAGTCAGATCGTCCCTGGGAATCTGTCCCTGAGAAGGAACAGTGTGAAGAACTCTCTGCATTTCGCATTGTGAGGGCTGGCAAACAGGTCGCAGCAAGGAAGACCCCATCTGTTGAAGATTTTCGCAGCTATACTCTGATTGAGGGACCACTCGTGGGGCAAGAGAATGGTCCTGCTTAATCTGTCCGCAATCACATTGGACTTTGCCATTAGAAAGCGGTTGGTAGCTACCGCCCAGTGCCAAAGTCTCATGGCTTCTCTGCATAGTGGGTAAGACCTGGTACCCCTTGTTTGTTTATGTACCATACTACCGACATGTTGTCGGATAGGATAGCAATTGGGCCCTGTGGGAGAGCGTGATGGAGAGCTTGGAGTACCAATAGTACCGCTCTCATCTCCAGGACATTGATATGCAAATGCGTTTCCTGGATCTGCCATGTGCCTTGGACCGACCTGTCCAGGTAATGACCCCACCCTACCTGGGAGGCGTCCGTGGTCACAGTGGCAACGGACGTTGAGGAATAAAGGATCGCCCTGGTCGAGATTTGACTGTAGAAGCCACCAACGCAGATCTCGGCGGCAACTTTCCGTGATTATGATTAAGTGGTTCAAGGGCAGTTCCTGATAAGACCATTGAACCGACAGTAGCCATTGTAGAATTCGCATGTGAAGTCTGGCCAAGGGAACTAGAAGTATAGTCGATGCCATCGAGCCCAACAGTTGTAGGATCCGATGGGCTGTAAGTGAAGGCAGGATTTGACTTGATCTTGTAAGATCTGAATTCTTGCTGCCGGTAAAAAGGCGCACATTCTTTTTGTGTCTAAGTCTGCGCCTATGAAAGTAATACCCTGAGAAGGCTGTAGTACAGATTTTTGCAAATTGAATGTGATCCCCAAGAAACGGCCCAAGGTGAACGTGGCTCTGAGCGCTTGGAGAAGTAGATGCTCGGAGGTGGCTGTAAGGAGCCAGTTGTCTAGATAAGGAAACACCTGGAATCCCAGACTTCTCAGGTGAGCAGTTACCACTGCCAGACACTTGGTGAACACCCTGGGGGCTGTGGTGAGACCAAAGGGCAGTGCTCGGAATTGGAAATGACTGGCTCCGAGGTGGAAGCGTAAATGTCTCCTGGACTCTTGAGCTATGGGAATATGATAGTAAGCGTCCTGGAGATCTATTGAGCACATCCATGCATCTTTTTCCAGCAAAGGAAGAATAGATTGAAGAGTGACCATTCGGAATTTGGACTTCTTTACGAAACGATTCAATGAACTGAGGTCCAAAATGGGCCTGAGGTCCCCTGTCTTTTTTGGTACCAAAAATAATTTTGAGTAAGTTCCTGATCCGATCTGGTCGATGGGGACAGGCTGGATGGCTCCTTTTTCTAGCAGCTTTGAAACCTCTAATGCTGCCTGATCCCGCTGACTGGGTGGTACGTCCGGGATTTCCCTTAAAGAAGGGGGGGGGTTTGTTGAAGGGTATGATATATCCTCCGGTAATGATGGCACCCACGACGCTTGTTATGGATTCCGACTGGCTCGAGTTGCATAGTCGGGCAACAACTCAGGAACGCTGGTTGTATGAAGAACCACGAAAGGAATCGCGGTCTCCAGAGTTACGGGGCCTCTGCCACCTCTGGGCGGCGTCTTCCAAAATCCCACCTCTGGAGGGGAATCACTAGGCGGAGGAGGGGAAGACTTTTGGGATTTTTTCAACCACATTTTCCTCCTCTCCCAGCCTTGGGATAAGGCCTGGAAGGAGCGGAATAACCCAACGGCAGTCAAAGTCTTGCCCTCCTGCTCGCACCGAGTTAGTGTGTCCTTCACATTGGGTCCAAACAAAGATGACCCATCAAAGGAAGACTTGAAGGCCTCCGAATGAACACAAGCGTAACCAGGCTTGTCTCCTAAGGGCAACGCCTGTTCCCCATCGGCCGCATAAGATGAGCCGCATGGACGAGTTAACAATAGAAAAAGAGTATTCATCTGTGCACCAACAGTCGAGGCCAGCCTCAGGTAGATTACCAACAAGGGAGTCATTTAGCTCTTTGAAAAGATCCCTTTGGAGCCTTGTAAAATGACATAAATAATTCAGCGACCATAAGGTAAAGGCCGCTGAGGACAGATCCATACTCCTAGAATCCTTATTAGGAGGATGAATAGGAAGCCTCTGCCACTTCCTGCTGTGTGGCAGAAGCCACCACCAAAGCATCTACCGGTACACCCTTTGTGAGAAATTCCTTCTGGGGGGGAGCTGACAAGAATTTATTGGGCCTCGTAGGCACCGGTTCCACGGAATCAGGGTGTTCCCACACCCTTGAAACCAAATCAAGGAGTTCATCGAGACACCCAGGAGGCGGAGGGCTGGGCCCCAAAGGCCTTGAGGAAGACCGACTCCTCAGCTGAAGGGGTTTTGGCTTGCCAGTCACCTCTCTGTCTCAGAATCTCCAAGATATCTGAGAAGGAGATATCATCCGAAGATGATTTGGGGACCCTTCCGCATCATCGAGGTCAGTATCCGATGTAATAGACTCATCTTGGGAGTCTACGTGCTTCCTCTTACACAATTTCTTCCGTGGGGTTCGTCGAAGTAGTTTCGGACGGACAGGGTATCCTCAGGCCCTGGGGCCCGCTGCCGGGGCTGCAACGCAACAGAGGCACCAGTCTCCAAATCTAGGGACGGTGAGGTAGAGTCTAGTTGAACCGGCAAAGGCATGGCCAGCTCCTCATGGCCTCAAAGGCCGGACCTCCAGAATCCGAGGAAGTCACTGGTCTAGAGGCCACGATGGCACTGGGAATTCCAGCAGCCGATGCTCCGAGGAAGACTAGGCACCAAGCACCTAATCCCAAAGTATTCCCTCGGGCCCGGCTGTAGAGGTCGAGTACCAAACCCTGAACCGGAGGACAGGGTAGGAAGCATAGTCGGGCGAAAGCCTGATAGGGGTCTCTGCTTGGCTCCACCTTGCTCCACCACCACCGCTCCAACAACTTAGAGGAGGTTGGAGGAGGAATCAAGTGTGTCGGGGATCGGCTCAAGCAAACTGTGCTGGAGCCGAGACCATTTTAGCAAACACTGGAGATTGGAAGAGCCTCTGTAAAACCCTATCCAGGTCCGAATCTGATAGTCTCAAGGATTTAGAGGAGGTAGACACTGAAGACTTTCCTCTCGGCTCCGAGGGAGAAGGGGACCGGCTCAAACGGCTCCAGTACTGTCGGCGCCGACTCCACCACCTCATGGACCACCATCGGCCGAAGCCTTCTTCAGAGCTGAGGGGAAGAGTCTGAGCTGCACACTTCCACCGCCATTGGAGCCGATGGAGGTGATTCACCTCTCGATACTCCAACTTGCGGCTCAAGACAATGGAGCCGTAGGAGGTATCGAGGCAGACTTCGACACTCGGCCCCAAGTCAGTGGAGCCGAGGAAGAAGAGGTCAACTTTTCTTTTAGAAGTCGGCTCCGACGGACTTGTCGGAGCCGACGATCTTTTCTTTTTGGAAGCAACAGGAGGATTCAAAGCTTCCTCAAAGGAGGGTTTAATAAGCCCTTTTAAAATGAGCTTGTTCTTACGTTCTTGAAGAACTCTAGCAGAAAAAGCATGACATACGCTACAAGTCTCCTGTAGATGTTTCGGCCCCAAACAATAAACACAAATAGAATGGCTGTCTGTTATGGACATTTTATAACTGCACCGAGTGCATTTTTTAAACCCTGACTTTTGTTCTTTAGACATAGTACAGGTACTGCAACAAATAGAGATTACCACAGAAATTAAGCACTATAAAGAAAAAAAGCGCCAACTGAAAAGCGCGAGACTCACTGGCGCAAGCACCCAGAAGAAAATTACCTCAGAAGCAACTGACAAATAAGTACAACGACCCAAAGCCCTCTAATTTAAACAGGCTTTGCCCGAAAGACAAATAACCACAAAGGGACTTAAAATAAACAGTACAAAGGGCTTTTGAACTAAATAGTACACAAGAGTAGGGCAAGGGCCCTCTAACTCAAACGGGCCTTGCCCGACTGAAAAAAAGGAACAAGTACCAGACGACACTCAAGCACTTAACTTCACAAATATTATAAAGAAGCTGTTAAAACAGCTGTTTGATTAATATAGAGCAAAAAACCCCAAGGTCAAGGACCAATAAAGGTAAAATAACCACTTAGCTCCAGCCAAGTCGAGACCACGTCCAGCTTGTAAAGCGGCAAACGAGATCTGGGGAAGCAGGTGTAGTGCATCCTGGGATAGGGTATAGCCCAGCCAATGAGAGACTTCGTGCTAGTATATAAGTTGAGCCGATGGATCGGCTCCGAACCCATCTGTCATGAATGTAGGCGAGATAGGATCCCATTACATCCCAAGATTTTCTGCTGTATCAGAGAAGCTGGAAGGAACAAACTTTATTAATTTTATGAAAGTACAAATAAGCAACTGGTCTAGTATTCCACAACAGGAGCTGTTAATTGAAAGGGCACATCATGTGTATGCTCCAAACTGGCTATGAGAAAACAACCTAGACCTTTAATAGTAAACACGCAATCTTAACAGCATAAGGAGTTGATCTGACAAAACTGTGGCAGAAGGACCAAGTACTAAAAGTGGGAGACAGCAGAGTGTTTCTGGAGAATGACTACTCATTGCAGAAGAGGAATACATTTATTCCATTATATATGGAATCCTGAGAAGCAGGTGTGAGATTCAAACTGCTGTACTTAGCTGTCCTCAAAATATTTTTCCCTGGAGGAAAAAAAAAAACATTTTTTGATGAAGTACATGCTAAGGAAAATATACAAAAGTTTGTCCAACAAAAAATGAGCTGTGAAACAGTAGGGGATTCTTCTTCTAGTAATAAAGACTAAAGACCAGAGAGACTGTGCCAGTGAAATCCTTCCCAGTGTTTCAACGGAAAATGATTGAGAGAGGGGAAAAAGTGCAGAAGTTGACTAGAAGAATCAAGAGTGCACTGGATATGAAGCAGAGACAGGGTTTGGGAGATGAAGATGAAAGGTAATAGAACAAAAGAATCTGGAATTATTGGATTTTGTTAAACTTGTGTGGGACTCTAAAGCACATGTTCTACTTCATGTCATTAACATTAGGAGACTAAAATCATTACCTTGGAAAATGACAAATGTGGGATTACAAAGCAATAATTATATTTGTGAAACAGGACAGAACAAGAAAGTCTGGAAATATTGGGATGTGTTTGGACATTGTTAACCTTGTAGGAGACTCTAAAGCATATGCCCTACATCATGTCATTATTGTTCAGAAAATACTCAGGAGAGGGGAAGAGGAGGGAGAGTTAACTGTAAGTAAAACAATTTTTTTCTTAACAGTATTACTTAAGTGGTACATGATTTTCTCTGCATGTTATAACAGTTTTCAGTTATTTTTAAGTGTAATAGGGATACTAATGTAAATAGGTGCTTCTGTTTACTCTTTTTATTTCTTTGTACCTTCTCTCTTCTCCTTGTTTAGTTTTAAGACATGTAGGCACTGCAATGTAAAACAAAAAAAAGGGGATCTGGCTATAAAAAGCACGACAAAAGAAAAAATTGTGTGCCTTTTCTCATTCTTGCATAGAGGAATGACTGTGTGAAGGCCTCTAGTTTTATATAGTAACAAGTTTTGACAGAAAGCAAGTAAATGAAAAAGAATATTATGAGGTCTAGTAAATGGTCCTGTATCTGGTTTTTCATGTCACTAGCAGATGATCTGATAAAGAGAAATGGCTTTGAGAAAATGTTTTTTGAAAGCATTCATGTTTTTCCTACTGGGAGATCTATAAAGATAAGGCAAACCACGATAGCACTTAATAGAATCACAGGCTCTACCATGGATAAGCTGTCTTTCTGTTTTGCTCGAGTCTGTGTGTGGCTGTCAGTTTGGAACTTATGTTCCTATTAAGGGGGTAAAACTTCAATATTTGAAGATGTACATAGTTTTGTGTTATTAAGTTAGTAGGTTTTAGGGGGCTATTGTGTGTATTCCCTCACAATGACCAAAGTCTGAATGAAAAAACTTAGAAATAAATCTAGATAAATATCTACTTTTTTCCTATTGAAAAAAAAAAACTCAATGAACTTGCATATCTAGCTGACACCCCAGGAAAACAATCCTGTGTAATGGGAGTAAAAGAAAAAAACTTTGAATTTTCTCTTGGAATCCCAACTTAAGCAAGTCATCTAAATATGAAAAATTGTGGATGCTCTGTATCCTTCAATGAGCTATAACTGGAGCTAGACACTTTCTCTTGGTGCAGTGGATAGTCCAAAGGGTAAAGTAGAAAACTGAATGTCATCTATATACACAAAGTCTTCAGAAATGCCTGAAGTCTAGATAAATGGGGATGTGTTAAGCATCTTTTATATTTAGTATTACCAGGAAACTTGAATGAGTAAGAGGTAACAGTTGTGAAATGACATCATTTTGAATTTGGGTGCTACCATAAAGAGATTTAGAAAAGAAAGATCCAGAACTTATCTCCAAGCTCTAAAACATCCTTGAATAAAAAATATTTCCCAACTGGGAAGGAGGCATTCGTTACGACACTCCCTGGGGGACAGCATGAAGGACAGGTGGAAAGAATTCAGTATGATCTGGTGAATGAGGAATTACCCCTGGATTCCCTCCCACTGCCATCTGCAAATAAACATAATGAATGTCCTTCATAACCTATTTGTCTGAAACAAGCTGTTGCCAAAGAGAAAAGTGGAGATTCAGACCTTCTGGAAGGGAATTGGGGTTGCTGTGAGGATAAGACCACTTAAATAGTCATTCTGACTTATAGGACTGTCATTCTTTTTATTTATTGCCAAATTTGGATGAGGGGTTAGAGAATCCCTTTGAAACGTTTAAAAAAAGGAGGCTGAAATATCTTGATTACCTGAATCAACTTACCCTTTTCATCACACATTGTGATCACCTCTGTAGCAGACAGATCAAAAAATAACTCAAAGAGAATTTAAAATCTTATTATCATCATTTGGGAGGTTCTGAGAATGCAGTCATGCAAACTTCCTCAAAACAGTACCAGTGGTCATTCAATCCAAATAATGAGTAGTGGCTTGTACAATTAAAGAAACAAAGAAGTTATGTATTTACCATAATGTTCCATCTGTGTTCAACATTTTCTTTCATCCTCAATTGATGGGTTCGGATCAGATGTCTTGAATCTGACTCAGCAATTGATAAAGCTTGTGGCAACCAAGAACTCTCAAGCTTCTCCATTACCCATAATGCATCAACTCTACGTTACCTCAGATCTTGTTTGCTTTTTGCCAGAAAGGAAATATTAACTATGCATAAATAAAGGAGGTGAAAAATAGCATGCAGTCAATACATTAAAGGTGTAAAGCTGGAGCTCAATACAAAGGACAGTGATGTACCCTAAGACTCATTCTTCCAGCAGTTTGCAAAGGATGGGGAGTTGACAAAGAATGAAAATGGACAGTGCAGATGGAATGTTATTGGAAATACATAACTTATTTATAGGTTCATACTAGGCTATCTGCCCTAGGGCATTTATAAGCCTAGCCATAGTGTGTATGGCTTTCGCCACCCATTTTAAATTAATTTTGCTATGCCCTTTTTCGAGGTTAGTATACTGTGCTTCTGTCTAACAGTGACACAGAAGTGATACCCGGGGTAAACCTACGATCTCCCATCCACTCATCAAGATTCCTCTTGAAGAGAGTCAATGAGGGACTCTGTCTAACCTGGACTGGGATTTTATTCCAGAGTGAAGGGAGCCTCTGGGTTATGAATCTGTCCCTCCAGCATGTCCTATTTATTTCAGTGCTGAGGTTTAAGTCCCTCGAGCACGTAGCTCGATGGGATTTGGATTTTCTGAGGTGCAGCATGTCCATTAATTCCGGGTTGGACATGGCTTTATACGTCAGGCACAGATCGCCTCTGAGCAGGCGGTATGCCACTGAGTAGAGCTGGAGTTTCTTTAACCGGGCAGCATACGGCATCTGTTTGAGCCCTTTGATCCTCTTGGTGAGGTACTTTTGGGGTCTTTCCAGTTGCTGCAGGTGTCTGGTAAGGTACATCCCAAAAGGGGCATTGTACTCAATTATGGGCCTGATGAGGGATGAGTAAAGAGGCACGATGACCTCCCCTGATCTAGATGTGAATCCCTTCATGATTAGGTGGGCTATATAAAAGGTTTTTCTAACCACTTTGGCCATGTGGTTGTCAAATGAGAGATTGCTATCAACTTGGGTCCTCAGGTCCCTAATTACTTCTTCTGTACTTAATGGATTACCACCTATGTGGTAATTTGTGGGCACTTTGTTTTTGCCAAACGGGATGACTATACACTTTTTGGCGTTTAGCTTGAGGCCATGGCTCTGGCACCAGTTGTCTGTTTCTGTGAGGCCCTTTTGGAGGATGCTTGTGTCGGCTGGAGAGTCTATTATGGCACCCAGTTTGCAGTCATCTGCGAACTTGGTCAGCCACAGTCCTTCCATGTTGGCCTGTACCTCCGAGAAATATATACCGAGCAAGAGAGGTCCCAAGACTGAGCCTTGTGGGACGCCACTTGTAATTGGTTTGGAGTCTGACATGGCTCCAGCTATTCTAACCATGTGGGTTCTGTCCTTGAGCCAGTTTGCAACCCATCTAGTGACATAGGGGTTTATATTTAAGCTGGTGAGCTTATCTATAATGCCCGAGTGGGGTATTGTATCGAAGGCTTTTGCGAGGTCCAGGTAGGCTGTGTGGACCACCTTCCCCTTGTCAATGGCCTTGGTGACCGTTTCAAAGAAATCGACCAGGTTTAAGAGGCAGGATCTGCCCTTAACAAAGCCGAACTGGGTAGGATCCAGTGTCTGTAGGTCCCCAATATCTTTATTTATAAGGTCCATGATGATCCTTTCCATAGCTTTGCAGACCAAGCTAGTGAGACTTACGGGGTGATAGTTTCCAGGATCCGTTGAGGCACCACCTTTGTGGAGAGGGACCACTGTTGCTGTACGCCACTCTTTGGGAACATATCCTGTAGTAAGGCTGAGATTGAACAGTAGTTTTAGGTTTGGGTTTAGCTCTTCTTGGAGTTCATGTAGGACGCAGCCCGGGACACCGTCTGGTCCCATTGATGCTGTGTTTCTTGCTTTGGAGAGGGCAGCTCTTACCTGAGCATCTGAGATGTCAGGAGGCAGCACTCTGCTGGGATAGATATTAGCCCTTTTGGTGGGGGAGGGGAGAAGTTTGCGCTGAACCTGTCAGCTAGGATGTTGGCAATGTCTGTGGGTTCGGTGTATTTTTTGTCATTTTGGACTAATTCTGAGCATATCTGGGAATTCCCACCCAGGTTACTAACATAACTAAAGAAAGCCTTGTGATTATCCTTAGTGTCCTGTGCAATTTTTCTCTCGAAGCTGGCCTTAGATGATTTTATGAGTGCCCATAGTTTTTTGCTAATACTGATCAGAGATGCCTTCCCTTTTTGGGATTTTGCTCTGTCATGTAGTAGCTTCCTCCTTCTATTGTATAGTTTGTTTATGGCTGGGGTCCACCAGACAGGACGTCTGCCTTTGGAGGATTGGGTCTTGGTTTTATTTGGGATTGCATGATCCATGCATTCCTGAAGATGTTCATAGAATGCGTTTATAAAGGATTTTGTGGTCTGGGCCGTATTATTCACAGGCCCGGGGGCTTTGAAGGATTCCACCTTGGTTTTGAGGAGTGTGAAATTTGCTTTAGAGAAGTTTTTCACTGTGGTTTTCTGGGCATGGGGTGGGGTCGGGATGTGAATATCCAGTGAGATTAGTTTATGGTCTAATCTTACCAGTGAGGGATACACTTCTGGTCTGGAGCATAGATTCCCCATGTTGGTGATGATCAGGTCCAGTATGTTTTCCCTTCTTGTGGGAGTGGTAACAAGTTGTTCCATAGCATTTGAGTTTATAAATTCTAGGAACCTTTGGGCTAGGGTGTTGGAGCTAGAGTAATGCTCCCAGTCTATGGTTGGGTAGTTGAAGTCACCCAATATAATGGTGTTTGGAGAGACCTTCATATTTTCCAGTGTTCTCAGGAAGGCCGAGTGGGGTTCCTGGGTTTGGGAGGGTGGTCTGTAGCAGGCTATAAACTGTTATACTAAAGGTTAGTTGCACATGGATAGTCTCTGATGCTTCATGCTGTGCCACCAACCTGGAGGTGTGGGTATCTTTGACGAATATTGATTCTCCCCCTCCTTTTGTGGTTTGGTCCAAGTTTTGGGGCCGAAAAGCATGGTATGAGGTATAACCCGGTAGTGCTGGGGTGCTCTCGAGAGCCTTGAACCAGGTTTCTGTTACTGCACAGATATCGATGTTCTCCATGCTAAGGAGAGTTTTGAGTGCGTGCATCTTGAGGTTTAGACTTCTGGCATTGAGTAGCATTACTCTTAGTTTCTTATCCCTTGTGATACCTATGGAGGTGGGTTTGTCTTTTGAGCTTTGCCTAAAAAAGGCACTATGGGGGTAGCAAGAGCCTTTGCCAATATCCGAAAGCCCAGGGGTGACAGGTGCAAGCCGTCCCTAGCGAAGCATTGTGGCTTGTTGAGCATGTCATCCCAGGCTGACAGGCATTGGATCCCCTTTGAATGACACCAATACGTAAGCCAATTGTTGAAATTGATAATCTTGTCTTCATACTGTGGCATCATTCTTGGTGAGGGTAAGATGCTACTCAAGGTCAGGGTCATACCGGCCTGGGCTACATGCTCAGAGAGCTCCTCTATGTCTCTTTTCATGTAGTCCAGGGAGATACGTCTCAGGTCATTCACACCAGCATGGACAATGACTGAGTCATATTTGTTCTTGCCTTGGAGTGACCTGAGTGCTTGTGTTATGTGGCGGATCCTAGCGCCCGATAGGCAGCTCACCGTGACCTTCTCCTTGTTCAGCCTGGTGAGCGGGACGTCAGTGTGCCTGATGATAGAGTCACCTATTACAAGTGTATCAGGTGTGTTGTTTAGCCTTAAGGGCTGTGACTGTTCGGCACACTGGCTTTGTGAGCTATGTGTTGCACATGTTTTGTTTTGGGGTAGCGGTTGCTTGGGTGTCTGCTTTGGAGGTCTCTGCTGCTTAGGCAGATTTTTATTTAGAGCCTCCAAGATTGTTTTTGTGTGTTTATGTGTTTGGTTTGCTGTCGTGGTAGGTCTGTGTGAGACTGCAATTGTAGTGAGTGTGGTTTCCTTCTCCTCCTGACTGGTTAAGCCAGTACTGAGTTGAGAGAGCTTAGCCTCCAGTTTGGCTATATGGTTGCATCTCTCACATGTGTTGGAATTTGTTGGGAGGAGGAGAGGGTTGTCTGTGTACATGAGGCAGTTGTAACATTGCCTCAATTTTCCCAGGTTCACCAGCTGGACCGGAGAGGAGATTGACAACTGACCTTTGGACATGCTAGAATAGTATTGTGAATTCCTTTATAATTGAAAAAAGGGCCAATATCTGCTGTCAATTTTCATTCTATCATCAACTGATGGGACAGTGTCCCCATCTACCTAAAATCTTGGGTGGACTCGAGGAAGGACATTCCTGAGCACAGGTGAACCAAAAGGTACTCTATCTCTGGAGACCAGATCCAATTTGTAATGAGTGACAAAAGTATGGGGAGTAGCCCAAGTAGCTGCTGCACATGCCCATGGACACCCTGGAAAGAAAAACTGAAGTTGCCGTAGATCTAGTTGAATGAGCTTGTACTGGTTGTGGTAATGTAACACCCAATTTTCTTTTTATAAATGATACACAGTCAGTTAGCCATTTGGCTAAGGTTACTTTGGCAAATGGTTTCCCAATTTCAAGTCCACAAAGGAAACAAACTGGTCTGTTTTTGATGCCTTTTGTTCTTTGCAGTTAAAAATGTAAATGTCTGTGAACATCTAGTAAATGTAACATGTATTTGCCTTTGTTAGTAAATTTGGGGAATAAAACTGACAAATGAATGGACTGATTGATACTGGATTCTGACACCACCTCGGGAAGAAAGGATGCATTGGTTTACAATTTAACTGTCCTTGTGAAAAATCAAGTGTGGACATTTTGAAGACCATGCTTAAATTTCTGAAATTCATCTAGCAGATGTAATGGCTACTAGAAAAAACATTTTCCAAGTAAGATATTTAAGGTCACACTTAGCTGCTGGTTCAAAAGGGAAATGCACAAGTACCTGCAATACCAGACTGAGGTCCCATCGGGGAGTAGGGCCTTAATAGCAAAATGCCTCTCAAGAAGGCTCTGCACAGCTTATGAGAGGCTACTGAGGAACCTTCCAATCCAATGTGAAATTTTGATATTGCTGCTAACTGAACTTTAATGGTTGAGGAGCTAGATCCTTTTTTAAAAAAGTAGGGCCAAAAACTCAAGGATGTTATGTATAGGAGCTGAAAAGGGTTCAACATGATTTTGATGTCCCCTATATTACAATTATTTTCCATTTACTATAGTAGAGTTTACATGCAGAAGGTTTAAGTGAAGATAAAAAATATATGTTGGACAGGGAAAGAGAGCATAGGTCGTCTGGCTACTAAAGGAATTGGAGAAACCAGGCCATTAACCTGAGGTTTGATATGTCTGGATGGATTGTGCCTGTGGTGTGAGACAGGAGGTCTGGAATTGGATTCAGAATCCAAGGTTAGTGAAGAAAGTAAAGCCAAAGGATGGGGAGCCAAATCTGTCAAGGGCCAGTAGGGTGCAATGAGGATGACTTTGCTCTTCAACATGGTAGCTTTCTGTAGGAATTTTGGAATTAGCAGGATTGGTGGGTAGGCATAATATGGACCAGGGTGTACCAGTCTTGAAGTACAGCATTCCTCGGTTAATCCTCCTGTGGGAGTATTAGGGCAAAGTAGCTTCTGCATTTGGTTTTTAGGGGAGTAGCAAAAGAAATTGCAGCAAGGCTGACCCCACTAATAAAAAGTCATTTCCATCACATTCTTGAGAGTCCATTTGTGAAGTAGAAGAATGCGCCTGATCAGCTTGTGTGCTATCACACTGGGCTTCTTGGAATGGGCACTGCTATGAGAAAGTGGTTGGATGAGATCACCCATTGCCACACACGGAGTACTTCTTGACACAAGGGGTAAGACATGGTCCCTCCTTGTTTGTTGATGTACCAAACTACAGACATACTGTCTGAATTGCATTTGTCCCCAAAGAGAGAGCATCCTGAATGGCCTGCAACACTAACATCACTGCTCTCATCTTTAGGACACTTAGATGAAAATTGGCCTCTTCGGGAGGACCAAGTGCCTTGGACTGTTTTACCCAGAAAGTGCTCCCCACCCCAACTGGGAAGTCTCCGTAATCACTATGGCCTTGGGCTGAGGGAGAATAATTGTATGGCCTTGTAGAACCTGATCGGATTCAATCCACCACCTGAGATCTCTCTTGCATATTATGAGTAATTCATATCAGAGTTGACATGGGTTGGTAAAGTATCAACCATTGTGTTGTTAGTATCCACTGTAGAATCTTCATATAAAATCTGGCTAAAGGTACTAGTGTTATCACCACTGACTGTTGCTGTTTTAAAAATAGTAACTCTCCACTAAACCTTAACTTTTTAAACAGGTAAAACTCAAGTTACCTACTTTCATATCTAACTTCTCTAGTGCACACTGCAGAGTGCATTCTTTTCAATCTTACCTTTAAGCATCCCTGTTACTAGCACTTTCTCTAATACCTGAAAAGATCATCTCTACTTGACTCCAAGTAGACTTTTCTCTATCTGTTAAACCTAGCACTTGCTCCTACAGTACTTATTACCTTGATACGGCACTCTTATAGATAGCACCCCAAAAAGGCAAACCCCCATTTCTCGGTCACCCACGTCCCCCGGAATCTCTTTTAAAGTTTTTTGTCTAGTCCTTCTAGCATGTCGAGGATCAGTTGCTAGTGTCCTCTCCTGCTCAGCTGGTGAACCTGGGAATATTGAGGCAATGTTACAATTGCCTCATGTACACAGACAACCCTCTCCTCCTCCCACAGAACACAAATACATGCGAGAGATGCAACTATATGGCCAAACTGGAGGCTGAGCTCTCTCAACATAGGACTGGCAAGACCAGTGAGGAGGAGAAGGTTACCACACACACTATAGACCCAGTCTCACATAGTACCATCACAACCTCAAATCATACACATAAACACACAAAGACATACTCAAGGCTCTGATCAAAAATCTACCAAAACAGCAGAGGCCACCAAAGCAGACACCCAAACAACCACCACCTCAGAACACAACACCTGCAACACATAGACCTCACAGTCAGAGTGTCAGTCACAGCCCTTAAGGCCAAACACAATGCCAGACACACTAGTCATTGGTGACTCCATAGTAAGACACACTGATGTCCCGCTCACCAGACTGAGTAAGGAGAAGGTCACAGTAAGCTGCCTGTCGGGCGCTAGAATCCGCCACATAACGCAAGCACTCAGGTCTCTCAATAGCAGGTACAAATACGACTCAGTCATTGTCCACGCTGGTGTAAACGACCTGAGACGTACCTCCTTGGACTACATGAAAAGAGACATTGAGGAGCTCTCTGATTATGTAGCCCAGGCAGGTATGACCCTGACCTTGAGCAGTATCCTACCTTCACCAAGAATGATGCCACAATACAGAGATAAGATGATCAGCTTTAACAATTGGCTTAAACTCTGGTGTCATTCAAAGGGGATCCAATGTCTGTCTGCCTGGGATGACATGCTGGACAAGCCACGCTGCTTCATGAGGGACGGCTTGCACCTGTCACCCTGGGATTCCGGATATTGGCAAAGGCTCTTGCCACCCCATAGTGCCTTTTTAGGCAAGGCTCAAATTCTAAACCTACCACCCTAGAACACAAAAAGGAAAAAACTAAGGGTAATGCTGCTCAATGCCAGAAGTCTAAATCTCAAAATGCACGCACTCGAGGCCCTTCTCAGTATGGAGAACATCGATGTCTGTGCAGTGACAGAAACCTGGTTCAAGGCTCCTGAGAGCACCCCAGCACTATCAGGTTTTACCTCTTATCATGCGTTCCGCCCCAAAATCCGGACAATACCAAGAAAGGAGGGGGTATCCATATTCATCAAGGACACCCACACCTCAAGACTGGTGGCAACGCACGATGCATCGGAGACCATCCAGGTGCAATTAACCATAGGCAAGACTGCTCTGCAAATTGTAGCATGTTACAGGCCACCCTCACAAACTCAGGAACCTCACATGGCCTTCCTGAAAACACTAGAGGGGATAAATGTATCACCAAACACCATCATACTAGGTGACTTCAATTACCCTAATATAGACTGGGAACACTACTCAAGCCCAAACACCCTAGCCCAAAAGTTCCTGGAATTCATAAACTCAAATGCCATGGAACAACTAGTCACCATCCCCACAAGAGGAGAAAACATACTTGATCTCATCATCACGAACATGGGAGCACAATGTTCAACACCGGAAGTATACCCCTCACTGGTGAGATCAGATCACAAACTAATCTCGCTGGAGGTCCTCATCCCACCCCTGAAATAAAAAGACCACAGTAAAGAACTTCTCGAAGCCGACTTCACACTTCTAAAGACTAGTGTGCTCTCCTTTAAGGCCCCCGAGCCCGCGGAAAACAGTACTCAAGCTGCTGAATCACTTACAAATGCCTTCTACCAGCACCTGCAGGACTGCATGGATAAGGCAATCCCAAGCAAAACAAAGACACTTTGTACCAAAGGCAAGCGTCCAGTCTGGTGGACCCCAGCCATAAACAAACTCTACAACAAAAGGAGGAAGCTACTACAAGATAGAGCAAAATCCTTAAAAGGTAAGACACCCTTGATCACTATAAGTAAAAAACTAAGAGCTCTCATAAAAACATCCAAAGCAAATTTTGAGAGAAAAATAGCTAAAGACTCAAAAGACAATCATAAGGCCTTCTTTAGCTATGTTAGAAACCTGGGAGGAAACTCCCAGATATGCTCAGAACTAGTTCAAAATGATGTGAAGATTACTGATCCTACAGACATTGCCAACATACTGGCTGACAGGTTCAGTGCAAACTTCTCCCCTCCCCAAAGGAGAGATATCTATACCAAGCGATTGCAGCCCCCAAACATCTCTAACGCCCAAGTGAGAACTGCTCTCTACAAAGCAAAACACAGCATCCATGGGACCTGATGGTGTCCCTGGCTGTGTGCTCCACGAACTCAACGAGGAATTAAACCCACAGCTAGGACAGCTGTTTAATCATAGTCTTACCTCTGGATACGCACTCCAGGAGTGGCGCACTGCAACTGTGGTCCCACTTCACAAAGGCGGTGCCTCCACCGACCCTGGAAATTACCGCCCATTAGCTTGACAAGCCTTATCTGCAAAGCCATGGAGAGGATCATAATGGACCTCATAAATAAAGACATAGGGAATTTGCAGACTTTGGATCCATCCCAGTTTGGCTTTGTCAAAGGCAGATCATGCCTTCTAAACTTGGTTGACTTTTTCGAAACAGTCACCAAAGCCATTGATGAGGGAAAGGCAGTCCATACAAGCCTACCTCGATCTGGCGAAGGCCTTCGATACAATACCCCACTCGGGTATCATTGAAAAACTCATCAGCTTAAATGTTAACCCATACATCACAAGATGGGTTGCAAACTGGCTGAGTGACAGAACCCACAGGGTCAGAGTTGCTGGTGCCATGTCAGACTCAAAGCCTGTCACAAGTGGTGTACCACAGGGCTCAGTCCTGGGCCCACTCTTGTTTGGCATCTACTTTTCCGAAGTACAAGCAAACACAGGAGGGTTATGGCTGACAAAGTTTGCAGATGACTGCAAACTGGGCCATAGTAGAAAACACATCTGACACAGATATCCTTCAGAAGAGTCTCACAGAAACGGATAACTGGTGCCAGAGCCATGGCCTAAAGTTAAATGCCAAAAAATGCACAGTCATACCCTTCGGGAAAAACAAGGTTACCCCTAGCTACCAAATAGGTGGCAATCCACTGAGCACAGAAGAAGTTATCAGGGACCTGGGGACCCAGGTTGATAGTAGTCTGTCATTCGACACCCATGTAGCTAAAGTAGTTAGGAAGACCTTCTACATTGCCCACCTTATCATGAAGGGATTCTCATCTAGATCAAGGGAGGTCATAGTCTCCCTATACTCATCACTCATCAGACCAATGATTGAGTACAATGCCCCGTTCGTAATGTATCTGACCCGACACTTGCAGCAGCCGGAGAGGCCACAAAGTTCCTCACCAAAAGGATAAAGGGTCTCAAACATCTGTCCTATGCTGCCCAACTGAAAGAACTCCATCTCTATTCAGTCGCCACCGCTTGCTCAGAGGTGACCTTTGCCTAACATACAAGGCCATGTCAAACCCAGATTTGATGAATATGCTTCACCTCAAAAATCTAGATCCGTCAGAGCCACAAGGGCGGAGACTTAAACCTCGACACGGCTATTAATAGGACGTGCTGGAGGGATAGATTCATCACCCAAAGACTCCCTATGCTGTGGAATAAAATCCCGGTATATGTGAGGCAGAGCACCTCGCTGGCCTTGTTCAAGAGAAATCTTGACCAATGGATGGGAGATCGCAGATATACCCCAGGGATTACCTCAGTGTCACTGCTCGACAGAGGCACAGCAAAATAATGGGTATAGTTCCCCATACTAAAGGGGTGGCGTAAGCCAAAAAACTATGGGCTAGGCTTGTAAATGCCCTCGGGCAGATAGCCTAGTATGAACCTATGAACCTATGACATTGATCCTAGAGCCTGAAGGACCAAGCAGGCTGAAATCTTGGTACTGCAGATTATTTTCATGAACTGTGATCTTAAGTTTGAGGCGGTGAAGCTGTGATTGACTATGTTGAACAGTGCTTCTATGAATTTTAAATCCTGAGTTGGTTTCATTGAGACTTGTCATTTATGGTTATCCCCAGTTGAGAACACATCTTGAAAACCTCATCTCTTGCCCTTGTTAACTGATGCCTGGTCGGGGCGGTAATGAGCCAGTCATTTAGATATAGAAATACCTGGAATCTTCGATGTCTCAAGTGAGCTGCTACTATTGCCATACATTTGGTGAACACCCCAGGGGGTTGGTGAGGCCAAAGGGCAGAACTCTGAACTGGTAATGACTGGCTCCCAGCCAGAAGCACAAGTGCCTTTTAGATAGTCTGTTTATATGTATGGAATAGTATGCATCCTGAAGGTGTATCGAACATATCCAGTTGTCCTTGTCCAGAAAAGGGAGAATGGACTGAGCCATGATCATCTGAAACTTGGTGTGTCTAACTGATTTAAGTTGCTGAATTCAAAGATTTGTCTCCAGTTTCTTGTTTTCTTTGGCACTAAAAAAAAACCTTGAGTAAATTCCAGATTCTGTCTGGTCTGGTAGGACTTCTTGTATGGCTCTCTTTTTCTAGCAGCCTTTGTATTTAAACTGCTGTTTGTTCCCTCTAACTGGGTATTACACCGGAGGTTTTTCTTGAGATTGGAGGTGGAAAAGGAAAGAGGTATTATATAACCACTGGAAATAATCCTCTGCACCCAAGTATCTTTTATGTCTAGCCAGGCTGTCTGGTGCAGGGATAACCAACTCCTGACTGCCTCCAGAGGTGGACAATTGGGCATCCTTTCAGGAGCACTGATGAGGTCTGTCAAAGAAAGAATCTCTGGACCCCTGGTTTTATGGGCCACCTCTGCCATGGGGGCAGCAGCAACCATTGCAGTTCCCTACTCTGCCTCTGGGGAACTCCCTCCACATGTGTCCTGGAAGGGACCCTGGGATTTCTTGAACCACATCTTCTGACCACCTTGCTGATTCATAGAAAAGGATCTTTTAAGGGGTTGGAAAATGTACACCCACAGCAGATAGGGTCTTTCAATCCTTTACATACATGTATAATGTGTCCTTCACTTTGGGGCCAAAAAAGTGCCGACAAACAAATTATTGATAAACTATTTGAAGGGCTCTGCAAAATCACATAAGTGCATCCAAGCATGCCTCGGGATGGCAATGAGTGAACCTGTTGCCTTTGAGGTACCTTTGGCTACATGCGAACTGAGCCTCATGGAAGAATTTGAAATAGATTACAGGGTAGCCAACTGAGAAGTCATGGATGATTGGACCTTTGCAGAAACAGATTCTGAGAGGGTATTTGACAGTTCCTTAATCAAATTCCTCTGTAATCTTGTAAAATATGCTAAATAATTCAGCGACCTTAAGGCGAAGGTTGCTGAAGTATAGACATGCTTCCCAAACCTGTCCATCACCCTAGACTCCCTATTAGGGGGTGAACAGTGGAACTCTCCTCTGCAAGTTCCTTTTTTGTGGCTGCCGCCATGGAGTGGAGCAACCCAGGAGGTAGGCCAGTACCGAAATCCTCCAGGAATGTAGACTCCTTGGATGAAGGGTTTCTTGGCATCCAGCCACCTCTCTGCTTTGGGATCTCAAGGATGTCTGCAATTGAGACATCTTCAGGAGGTGACCCTTCACCATCATCGAAGTCTGTATCTTCGGTGACAGACTCCTCTGGGGAGTCCAAGTGCTTCTTCTAACATGTCTTCCTCCAAGGGATCTCCTCAGTGGGATGCTCTAGGGAGGTATAAGAAGTAATAGAGATTCCCTGTTGGGAAGCCTGGGGTTCTCCTACTGGTCATCCCTGTGGAAAAAAGTGATGAGGCTCCGAGCGCAGATGTTTCAAGGCAGAAGACTGAATATCTGGGGGGGGGGGGGGGTTTGGTTCAGTCTGTTTTGCTGAAGCAGACAAATCTCTTTATAGTCTCAAAGGCAGACTACCCCAGAAAGGGAGAAGACCTCAGATCAAAAAAGATAAGCTTTTGGACTGCTGTCCCTCCTTGCTCTGAAGATAATTCCCCCCGAGGCAGAAGCCAGAGCTGAGCTAACCCATGCCAAGGCTCTGAGTTGCAGAGATGATTCCAACAACTTCTGAGTGGACTCCCAACACCTCTGATCTAACAAGGAAGCTTCAGCTGTGACAGCTCTCTTGATCCGACTGAGCCAGAGTACTCAGAAAAAACTTTGGATGCGAGGATAATGCTATTTTCGGATCTGAGTCAGACAAAGCCAGACATCTCGGATCTAAGGACTCTGACAGTTGAAGGAATCACAGGAGAAACTGATAGTGGGGGTGTAGTCAAAGCACGAACCTCCTGACTTGAAGAGGTAGGAGCCGGTAAGGCATCCATCTGACTTTGCACTAAGAGGTTCTTCCGCACCATTCTTTCCACATCTTCTTCCATCAAACTTCTAGAAGAATGAGTGGAAATAATACAAGAGGACTTGGGTCTCTCCAAAAAGGGGGAAGGCATCCTGGATGACATTAGATTCACTGAAGATGAGTTTCTTGTTCTTGGAAAGGTGTACGGCTGGAGATAAGTCAGGTCCGGTATATTTTTTTTTTTCATCAGATCTGCAGAGGTCTGATCTGTCAGCTTTTTCTTTTTTGGATCCGATAGCAAGGTCAGATCTCATTTAGTTCTTTTTCTGTATTGCTCGAGACCTTGAAGGATGATGTGGATGGACTTGGAATCTTTGGTTTCAGGAGATGGAGCTCCAGATAAAGCCTCTCCAAAAGCAGAAGGGAGCAAAGCTTTTACATTAAGTTTATTCTTTCTTTCAACTATGATGAATAGCACAATCTTCTTTCAAATGTAGAGGTCCAAGGCAGTATACACAAACTGTGGGCATCAGACACAGGAATTTTGTACCTGCACTGGATGCATTTTTTTTTAAACCCCGCTGGATCTTTTCCCACCATAGTCACAAATACAAACACTATTAACAAACAGTAAGTGGAGGGAAAAAAGGAAATAAAAGAAAGGTGACTACCAGTAATGATAATAAAAGGGTCTGCATTGAGTGTAGAAGAAAGAAAATACTAACAATAGCATTTAAGAGATACAAGCTGTATGAAGTAAGAGAAATATCAAAAGGGGAATTTCAGAGTACACTACTAAAAGATAAAGGATAGAAAAAAAATACTTAAAAATTCAATTGGTTTTAGAGAGAAAAGTAATTTAGAAATAGATCAATTCACTTATCTGCTCAACAGTAATGGCCCCACATCTTTCGCATAAAGCAGCAAATGAGATCTGCGGTAACTTACGGTTGGTACATTATGGGTATGGGAAAAACTCGAGAGTTCTTGGTTGCCATGAGCTTTACCAACAGCCAAGTTGGATCTACGGGATCAGATCCAAACCCATCAGTTGAGGATAGAATGAAAATTGACAACATCAGATTACATTTTTAAAGCAGATTTTTTCCTCAGAGGAAGCAATTGCAGACAGAACATTCCTCATACTTTCACAACTAGTCAGACCAAACTTTTAACACATAAGCCTGACAATTCAAAATTCTGAAAATCAAAGCTACAGAGGCATACACTTTTTTTGCCATACCTATCAATTACCTTCTCAAATATATCAGAAAGAGCAGGATTGGAATTAACTAAATACTTAGCAGCAGTAGGATTAAACTGAAGCTATAGTTGCTGGTTTTGGGAAGACTATAAAAACTTTAAAGACTGAGGAACTTTATACAGCCTATCTGCCTTTTAGGGACACAGCTGGCTGATTATCAAGAAAATTGCAGACAGTAACACATGCAACGTCCAAAGCTAACAGAAATGGAGGAATGGGTGAAGGTTCTGGAAATTCCTTCTGTAACAGCTCACAGTATTTTCTGAGGGACTGAGAAACCTCAGTGTTTGTCCACTGAAAACACTGGCATATTCTGGAAATAGTCTCTGAGAAAGAGAAACCCCAACAGAGTGAATCAGAAACTGAGCTCTCCTTTGAGTCTAAATCAGAACTCTGAGGAGAAAACTCTGTATCGTTCCTTCATTTCCCCTGTCCAGATTCAAAATCTTGAATCTCTTCTACTGCCAGACCATGGGCTTGACAGTTTGTTCCCTGGTCAAACCAAGAATGGTACCTCTGTCCCATGGAAAGCAAGCAGCAATCTTTATACATCACTTTTTTCACATAAAACACAATAAAAACCACTTTAAAGACCACCACCCACCAAAAGTAAAACAAAAACAAATTATCCACAGAAAATGTTTTTTAATTACTCTAAACTACTTTTAAATTGACAGGAAAGAACTCTCTCATTTAAAAGTAAAATACATTCTCATGACAGTCCATTAAATACAAACTTCTAGCTTAAACACAAGTTTTTTCAACAGGAAAGTATTAGTAAACAATTAAAAAAAAGTTATATACTTACCATAACATTCCATGTGAGTTGTTCATCTTGCCTACATTCTTACACATGGGTTCATAGCCGATCCATTAGCTCTGAGTCGGCTGCTTTACTAGCTGAAGATCTCAGAGTAGCTCGAGAACAGGTCCCTATCCCATTGCTCTCTGTCCTACCTCAGATCTAGTTTGCTGAACCCAGCATAAACAGGTATAACACAATAAATACTCCAACCAGAGTAAGAAGTCCCCGAACAAGACCACCAGACCCCAAGTCTACTCGTTCTTTGAGACCCTGGAGAGGGAAAGCAGGTGGGAATGTAAGAATGAAGGCGAGATGAACAACTCGCATGGAACATTATGGTAAGTACATAACTTTTTTAGGTGAAGTTGTTCAATCTCGCCATTCATTCTTACACATGGGTAGTGTCCCAAGCACCCTAATCCTGGGTGGCTCAAGGGAGTATATTCCTGAGGACAGTGGAACCAAAGGAGGCCCTGTCCACTTTGTAATGATTGATAAAGGTATGTGGCTTAGACCAAGTGGAAGCAGCACAAAGTGTCCAAAGGCAATCGAGCTGCATAGGCAGAAGTAGAAGAAACAGCCCTAGTGGAGTGCACCTTCACACCATGCTCTAACATTTGGTTCGCTGAAGAGTATATAAATTTAATGCAGTCAGTTAACCATTTGGAAAGGTTAACTTTAGAGACTGGTAGTCCTTTCTTAGTGTCAGCATGAGATGCAAATAGTTGGTCAGATCTTCTGTATTCCTTTGTCCTGTCCAAATAAAATCAATTGTCTGTGGACATCAAGTTTATGCAACATGTACTCCAACTTATTAGAATGATTACAGAAAAAGGTTGGAAGTTCTATAGTTTGATTCAGGTTAGTCTCGGAACACATCTTTGGCAGGAATGAAGGATTAGTCCTCAGTGATACTCTGTTTGGATGGAATACCAAATATGGGGGTTTGATAGAAAGGGCTTGAAGTTCAGACACCCTACGTGCTGAAGTAATGGCCACCAAAAAGATAGTTTTCCAAGAAAGATACTTCAACTGACAGGATGATGCATGCTCAAAGGGGGGGGGAGAATAATGTGTGACAACACAAAATTTAGATTCCAGGGAGTAAAGGGTTGTCTAACAGGTGGCCTAAGATTAATGGTACCCTTCAGGAAGGCCCTACATAATCTGTGAGACATTAAATTAGAACCTTCAGCACCAAGATGAAAGTTAGAAATTGCAGCCAATTGAACTCTAATGGTGACAGCTGCAGCACCTTCATGAAAGAGCTTAGATAGGAATTCCAGAACACTGGCAATTGGAGTAACATAAGGATCAATGTTATTTTGGAAGGCCCAAAAGGCAAATCGCTTCCATTTACTAGCATACAACTTTTTGGTGGAAGCCTTATGTGAAGACACAAGAATGTGCTGTACCTCTGAAGAAAAATCATGTGACCTGGCTAGGTTGGGAATCAGAGCAGCCAAGCTGTCAGTTTGAGGGAACAGAAGGAGGGATGGAGGGCCCCTGATAAATGTGTCAGCAGGTCTGGAACTGGCTCCAGAATCCAAGGTTCCTCCAGTTGGTAGAGTCGGAGGAAGGGGAAGCAATTCTGTCGAGGACAAAAGGGAGCTATTAAGATTACAGTCCTTCCCAGGCTCTTGGCTTTCTTCAAGAATTTCAGAATCAGGGATGTAGGTGGGAAGGCATACAGGAGTCCTGGGGGACAATCGTGTATAAGCCCCTTGGGCTGTACCCCGGAGGGGGATTCAGGGCAAAGTAGCTTCTGCATTTGGCATTCATGGGGGATGCAAACAGGTTGCAGTGAGGCTGACCCCATCTGCGGAAAATCATTTCCGCAACTTCGTCTTTGAGAAACCACTTGTGTGGTAACAGAATGGCTCTGCGCAATCTGTCCGCTAACACATTTGATTTCCCCGGGATATGTGTTGCCATCAGAAAGCGCCTGGTGGATACTGCCCACTGCCAAATTCTCAAGGCCTCTCGACACAGGGGGTAAGACTTGGTTCCCCCTTGTTATTTGATGTACCAGACCACAGACATGTCCGTCTGTATTGCAATAGTCCCTAGAGGCAGAGAGTCGTGAAAGTGCTGCAACTCCAAAAGCACTACTCTCAGCTCCAGAACATTGATATGCAACTGTGACTGTCTCCTACCAGGTGCCTTGGGCTGTTCTTCCCTGAAAAAGCCCCCCCACCCTATCAGAGAAGCGTTTGTGGTCACTGTGGCTGATGGCAGGGAAGAAACAAATGTCAACCCAATGTAACTTGTTGGTTGGGTGATCAACCACCAGAGAAGATCCTTCTTGCAAGAGTCCATAATCATGATTAAGAACAACATCGAAGTTGTTGGTAAGACCACTGGGTGCAGAGTAATGAAGAATCCTCATGGGCATACGACCCAGAGGAACTGCTATGAGCGTAGCTGCCATGGTACCTAGTAGCTTCAGTACTTGATGGGCCGGTACGTTTCTTCTCTGCAAAATGTCTGAGACCTGGTTATGGAGGGTGGTTATTCTGTCCAGGAGCAATTTGACTGTGGTGGTGGTGGTGGTGTCTAGTTCTGCTCCGATAAACGATATACACTGTGATGGCGACAATGCAGACTTTTTGAAATGGATAGTGATGCCTAACTGAGAGCAGAAAATGTGATCCCTGGACAGAATTAGTTGTCTGGAGGCGACGGTAAGGAGCCAGTCATCCAGATATGGAAACATTTGGAATCCTAGATGCCTCAGGTGAGCCGTAACTACTGCCATGCATTTGGTAAACACTCTGGGGGCTGTTGCGAGTCCAAAGGGCAGTGCTCTGAATTGGTAGTGACTGGCTCCCAGCCGGAAACGCAGATGATCTCTGGATGGCCTGGCCATTTTGATATGGTAGTACGCTTCCTTGAGATCTATACAGCACATCCAATTGCCCACTCCGAGGAATGGGAGAATAGACTGAAGCATGACCATCCAGAACTTCTCCTTCTGTACAAATGTGTTGAGACTGCTGAGATCCAAGATGAGCCTCCAGTCCCCTGTCTTCTTTGGAACTAAATAGAATCTGGAGTAAGTTCCAGATCCTATCTGGTCTGCTGGGACTGGCTGGATGACTTTTCCTGCAGCCTCTGGATTTCTATGGCTGCTTGATCCCTGAGACTGGGTGGAACGTCTGGGCTTTTTTTCCCCAACAGGTGGGTTTTCTAAAAAAGGAATGATGTAACCTCTGGTAACGATGCTTTTTACCTAAGAATCTGTTGCAACACCTAGCCAGGCATTTGGATACAAAGCCAAGCGACCCCCAACCGCCTCGAGAGTAGGACAGTCAGGCCTCCTTTCAGGAGGCTGATAGGGCTTACCAAGGAACTGATCCCTGTCCCCTGGATGCTTTTCGTGTTTCACTGTTGCAGTCATTACATTTGGGTTATCTGCTTGCAGGTAGCCCTCATTCGGCCTGATTAACAAAGTCTTGGGTCCTGCGTCGGTTGCTGTCCCTTCTTCCATGACGTCAGGTCGTCAGGGGTATAAAACATGCAGCCGACGCCATTATCAGTCTTCCTTGCCGTGTGGTGCCAGAAGCAGTTCGCAAGTGCCAGTCGACAGACTCCTGAAATTTTCATTTTCGAGTTTCAAAACCGAAGTCTTCAACTAAAGCTAAGTACCCTGTTGGTGAAACTTTTTCTTGCTCCTTACCGATGTCAGTAAAAGTTAATAATTGCATTACTTGTGGAAAGCAAATACCTCATAAAGATTTTCATTCGTACTGTATTCCTTGCCCAGGCCGTGACCACGATGTACCTTTCTGTCGGTTTTGTGCTTTATTTAATCAGCGCACTGTCTGTCGTCTGGTATATTTTCGCCTCTATTTCGGCTCTCAGTTTAATTATCCAGAAATGAAATTGGTTAGCCATCCGACTACCGGGATTCCAAAAAAATGCAAAGATAAAGACAGAGACAGGCTGCCAAGGTCCAAAACTGCCGACGATGCTTCTCCTAAGCCAGTTGCCAGTTCGCCGGTACTCAGTGAGGAGCTTTCGCAGCCCTGATACCCGCTACTTCTGATTCGCAGGCCTCTACTGAGACCCATTCAGAGTCCGGTATGCCGCAAGATGCTTCAACTATGGAACCCGTGGATGTCCCTACCTTGGATGGGTCTGGAGCTGCTGTGCAGGCACCATTTTCTGAGGGTGTATTCAGGCCTATGGACTTGCATATAAAACCAATGCTTCCTACTTTACTTAGGCCTAAATCTCGATCCATCTCTAAAAAACCGACACTCAGGCTTCTAGGCCTATTAAGTAAATGATAAGAATGGCTGAAGATCAAATAACTCTAAACAGGGGTAGCCAACCCCCCCCCCCCCTCTAAGAGGCCTAGGACTGAAGTTGATTATGAATTTTCTGATCAGGATTCTGTTTTTTCTGATTCTTCTGATGATCTGGATTTGCCCTTGCTTACTTAAAAGGATTCTGATGCAGAGGACTCTATTCCCTCTGCTTCCCCTCCTGAGGATTTTTCTTTTGGGGAAACCTTACATATTCTAAGGGAGCATTTCCACTGGGAAAGCCAGGATTTTTCTGATTCATAAAAGAGGCTCAGTGATTTCCCTCTCCTACCTCAGCATAACCCTTTAGCTATTCCTCCTGTACTAGACATTGTTCACAATGCTTTTTCAGAATCTAGTTTGGCCCCTGATTCCCTGCCTCCTGCTCCCAGAAAACCTGACAGATACTACAGGGTCCCTGAGTCCCACAAGTTCCTTTTCAAAAATCCTACTGCAGATCCAGAGACTGTTTCACAGGGGCCCAAGGGCATTAAGGCTTCTACTGCTAAAAATCCTACCCCTTCTGATAAAGACTCCAGGGCGCTGGATAGATGGGGTAAGAAGGTTTACACTTCTGCATCCTTGGCCATTAGGGCTGTAAACTGCCAGTTTCATGTTAAAATATCAGCAACATGTTAATGGACTGCATAAACAGAAAATGATGTTGATTCCTGACTGTGTGGAAAATAAAGAATTACAGGATTTAATGTATTCTGCTGAACAAGTTGGAAAACATACTTTGCAATGTGGTTTGGATTCATTAGAGGCCTCTTGCAAGGCTGCTGTTACTGGGTCTATAATCAGAAGGCATGCTTGGCTTATGGAGCAATCTTTGCCTGATCATGTTAAAGCTAAATTGTTGGATGCTCCTTTAAATCAGGACTATTTGTTTGGCAGCAAGGCTGAGAAAGTTCTTAAAAAGATGGAAGATCAAGCTAAATCTATGCAAACTGTTAAAGATTTTTTTACAAGTTCAGCCTCCTAGATTTAGTAGGCACTGGCCCCTCTAAGAATTGGTCCTTTCCAGCCCCTTTCAGGTCTTCTCAAGCCCAACCCAGACACAGCAAAAACCCCAGGTTTTAGTCCCAGGGGACTCTCAGAAATAAGCAGTGGGGGGCCTCCACTTCCAAGTCTGGGAATAATAAGACTCCCCCCCCCCTATGGTAAACTGTCTCAATTACTTTTTTTTTTTTTAATTTCCAAGCACTTATCAACTGACTGCCCCTTTGGGGGAAGGTTGCTCTTCGTGCAAAGAATTGGGAACTCAATACCCTGGACGAATGGGTTTTAAGTATAGTGTCCCAGGGATACAGATTTCACTTCCACATGTTGCCAACACCAAGTGGGTGGCCAAACCTACCCCCAAATCAGTGAACAGAGGCCCAAAAACAAGTACTTTCTCTCTTAAGCATGGGGACTATTCAACTGGTACCAGAAGAGAAAAAGGGACAAGGTTTCTACTCGAGAATTTTCCTGGTACCCAGAAAAGACAATTCATGGCATCTTATCCTGGACCTGTCTACTCTAAACACCTTTCTGGAGATTCCAAAATTCAAGATACTCACTCTTCATTTACTTCCTATGCTAGGCAAAGATGCCTGGTTGGCAACACTTGAATTAAAAGATGCATACCTGCACATCCCAATCAGGGAATCTTGCAGAAAATACCTACGCTTCAAAGCAGGCTACACGCACTATCAGTTCTCTGCACTCAGGATATTCACAAAGTGCCTAGCCAGTTATTGCATTTTGCAGGCAAAGAAATATACCCATACCTGGACGATTGTCTAATTCAGGCAAAAAGCCAGTACATGCTTTTGAATCATCTGGCCTTTGTAAAAAGGATTCTAACTTGTCTGGGGTACACCATAAACGAAAAAAAATCACACCTGGTACCCAGTCAACAAATTATATTCCTGAGAGCAAGCGTGAATACAACTTCCCAGATGGCTATGATGTTTGCAGATGACATTGTGATCTGTAGTGAGAGTAGGGAACAGGTGGAGGAGACCCTGGAGAGGTGGAGATATGCTTTAGAGAAAAGAGGAATGAAGGTCAGCAGGACTAAGACAGAATATATGTGTGTGAATGAGAGGGAGGATAGAGGAATGATGAGGATGCAGGGAGAAGAGGTGGCGAAGGTGGATGTGTTTAAGTACTTGGGATCAACAGTTCAGAGTAATGGTGAGTGTAGAAGAGAGGTGAAGAAGAGAGTACAGGCAGGATGGAGTGGGTGGAGAAGAGTGTCAGGAGTGATGTGTGACCGACGAGTACCTGTAAGAGTGAAAGGGAAGGTCTACAAGAGGGTAGTGAGACCAGCTATGTTATATGGGTTGGAGACAGTGACATTGATAAAAAGGCAGGAGTCAGAGCTTGACGTGGAAGAGGTGAAGATGTTAAGATTTGCACTGGGTGTGACGAGGATGGACAGGATTAGGAATAAGTATATTAGAGGGTCAGCCCAGGTTGGAATGTTTGGAGACATAGCCAGAGAGGCAAGATTACATTGGTTTGGACATGTGCTGAGGAGGGATGCAGAGTATATTGGGAAAAAGATGTTAAGGATGAAGCTGCCAGGTAACAGGAAAAGAGGAAAGCCTAAGATAAGGTTTACGGATGTGGTGAGAGAGGACATGCAGGTGGTTGGTGTGACAGAGCAAGATGCAGAGGACAGGAAGAAATGGAAACAGTTGATCCGCTGTGGCGACCCCTAACAGGAGTAGCCAAAAGAAGAAGAAAGATGGCTTACTTCACACCAGAAAAGCAAATTCATTTGACAACCGACTTCAAACAAGTGGACACACAAACCCTGCTAAGTGCAAGACAAATACTGCAAGCCTTGGGGTTCATGGCCTCCTGCATTCTTCTAATTCCATATGCAAGACTGCATATGAGGAAACTGCAGTGGTATCTAAAAAGCCTATGGTGTCAACATTCTCAAGACCTAGAAACAATGATTCCTATCATACCTTGCCTATGCCTAGAGTTCCTTTGGTGGGCAGAGGCCTGCCACCAAAACCCTAACAGCAGATGCATCAGACTATGCATGGGAGGCTCACCTGGCAGGGAAGTGCACTCAGGGCAAATGGAACCCAAGTCAAATGCACCTGCATATTAATCAAAAAGAAATGTTAGCTGTACAGAATGCTCTGACAGCCTTCAAGGACCACATTCTTCCTGGACAACTAATGGTAGAGATGGATAACACCACTGTTATGTGGTACATAATTAAGCAGGGGGGTACACATTCTTACCCCCCTCTGCAGACTAGCCATGGCGTTATGGAACACAGCCTTGAGCTACCAACTGCACCTACAAGCCCAATTCCTGCCAGGAAAATTAAATACACTGGCAGATGGACTAAGCAGAAGCCTCATGAACCCACACGAGTGGAAACTGGAACCAAGGATTTTCAACATGTTGACAAGCTAATAGGGGAGCCCAGATACAGACCTGTTTGCCTCTTCCCCAAAACTACCAATTGGACAAAATTTGCACAAGGACTCTCCACAAACAAGCCTGGAAAGTGGATGCTCTGTCCTTCAGCTGGAAAAACCTATCAGTCTATGCCTTCCCCCCTCTGCCTCTGCTCTCCTAAGAAGTACTACTAAAAATCAAACAGGACAAACTAAGGATGATTTTATTGATCCAGACTGTCCGCGCCAACACTGGTACCCCCTCCAGCGCAGTGTCATGATTATCTCCATGGCAACTGCCTCAGACTCCTTCCCTGCTGTCTCAGCAAGAGAACCAGATTCTGCACCCTCAGCTTCCAACACTGAACCTTGCAGCCTGGCTAATTACTTAGTCTCTCCTTTACCATCCCTCAGCAAACCTGTGATGGATATCATTTTAGAGGAAAGGATGCCTAGTACTAGAAAATCTTAATGCTGAAAAATGGAAAAGATTCTGTGCCTGGAACCAATCTCAAGGCATGAGCACAACAGCACCCAATTTACCTCAGAGTTTAAAATACTTAACTGAAATGCTTCATAAGGGCCTGTCTTTTTCTTCCATTAAAATCCACGCCTTAGCCATTTTAGTTCATTATAACACAGAACCTCCCATCTTCGCTCATCCACTGCTCAAGCAGTTCCTCAGAGGGGCCAAAAATTTGAGACCACCCAGGAGAGCTCCAATCCCAGCCTGGGATGTTAACTTTGTCTTGGAGAAACTCACTCTACCTCCTTTCGAGCCAGCTGCTACTGCAGACTTAAAATCTCTTTCTTGAAAAACAGCTTTCCTTTTAGCAATCACTTCAACTAGAAGGGTATCTGAATTACAGGCCCTTATGGCAGTGGAGCCTTTCATCATCTTTCATGCAGACAGGGTGTCCCTCAGAACCAATCCATCTTTCATGCCCAAGGTGGTATCCAGTGTGGCTCTTAATCCGTCCATTCATTTGTCAACCTTCTTTCACAATCCACAGAATAAAGGGGGATGGATACTGCATTCCTTAGATGTGCACAGACAACTTAGATTCTACTTGGACAGGTCTAAACCCAAATCTGAACAACTGCTGGTAGCATTTGCTGCAGGGGCAGAGGGGAAGGCTATTTCAAAGCAAACCATTTCTAAATGGATAAGCCATTGCATTCATTTCTGCTATAAGCATCATGGAAAACCTATCCCCCAGGGGATCAGACCTCAATCCACCAGGGCTGCATCTATCTCTACAGCCTTTCTCAGAGGCGTCCCTGCCAGGGGCATCCTAGAAGCTGCTACCTGGAGTTCTGTACATACTTTCACCAAGCATTATCACTTGCCAATTTTCTCTAAATCCAGAGCTGGCTTTGCAGGGCCTTATAGCGGGCCCTAATGCTATCTATATTCCTCCTCCCAACCATAGCTTTGGGAATCTACCCAAATGTAATGACTGCAACAGTGAAACATGAAGAACATAGTACAGTTGTGTACATTTACCATAAATGTAGATGCTCGAGTGTATTCACTGTTGCAGTCCTGGTTACCCTCGCTCCAGCCCCATAACTTCTTTTGACTATACCTCTACTTTCCTTTACTATGCTTAAAATCCTTTTTGGTGTATTTGCTTTTTTGTTGGAGGTATATTTTTGTGCTTTTATGTTTAATTGCATCCATTAGGGGGGCAAGAAAAACTGATGTAATGGCGTTGGCTGCATGTTTTATACGCCTGACGACCTGACGTCATGGAAGAAGGGACAGCAATGGATGCAGGACCCAAGACTTTGTTAATCAGGCTGACTGAGGGCTACCTGCAAGCAGATAACCCAAATGTAATGACTGCAACAGTGAATACACTCGAACATCTACATTTATGGTAAGTGTATACAACTGTACTTTCTGCGGACCCCCTCTGCTGGTGGGGTGGTGTCTTCCATAATTACCCCCTCCTCTGCCCCTGGAGAGGGGTTCACTACGTGTGTTCTGGAAAACTCCTTGGGACTTTTGGAACCACATTTTTCCACCTTTCTGCCCTTTGGGGTATGGTCTAGTAGGGCTGGAAAAATGGACTCCTACGGCAGATAGTCTTTTCCTCCTGCTCACACCTAGTGAGAGTCTCCTTGTCTTTGGGCCCAAAAAGAGAAGAGCCATCGAATGGGGTGTTGACAAAGGAAGACTTGAAAGTAAGCGCATCCAGGACCGTCTCCGAAGAGCTATCCCTGAACCCGCTGCCCAACTAGAACCATCAGCTGCATAGGAAAAGAGCCGCATGGACAAGTTCACTATGGAGCTAAGGGTATTAAGTTGGGCTGTCACCTTCTCAGAGGCAGCTCCATCTGTATTACCCTGCAGAGTATCTCCAAGCTCTTTTAGGAGATATCTTTGAAGACGGGTAAAATGAGTCAAGTAGTTAAGCGATTGCATAGCACAGAACTAAAGATGCGCTTCCCATATCTGTCCATCGTCCTGGAATACCTATTAGGAGGATGGACAGTAGAAGACATTTATGACATCTCTTTCTTGGTGGCTGCCGCCACAACCATAGCATCAACTGGGACTCCCTTAGTGAGGAACATCTTGTCCTGGGGGGAGGTGATAAACTTGCTGGGACTCAGAGGGACCGGTTCCATAGTATCAGGATACTTCCATGCCCTTCAAGCAACCAATTCCATTAGTTTGTTGAAGGGTGGAGTCACCCAGGAGGTGGAAGGATGAGACCAAAAGGCCTTCAGCAGCACCAACTCATCCTCAGTAGGGCTAACGGACTGCCAGTCACCCCCCTCTGCTTTAGGACTTCCAGGATATCAGCAAAGGAGATATCCTCTGAGGGGGACCGTAGGGACCCTTCTGATTCCTCTAAGTTGCTGACTGATGTCAAAGAATCCTGTGGGGAATCTAAATGCCTCCTCTTACAAAGTCTCTTCCTGGGAACCTCAGCAGTGGGGGCTTCTGGTGAGGTCTCAGTAGAGCAAGGGTCACCCGAGGCTCTGGACCTCGATGTTTCACAGGGACCTACAATGTAGAGGCAGAAAGCGGCACTTAGCGGAGGAGGAGGGACCTGACGACATGTGTGTCTTGGATGACATAACCCTCCTCATAGCATCAAAGGCATCCCTGCTCCGAACAGAGGAAGCCACTGGTTCAGAAGACAGCAACTTCCCCGGCGCAGAGACAGTGGGCTCCGAACCAGAGGATGGAGCCGAGTTCATCCTCGCTGAAGCCCCGAGAGGAAGGGTCAGAACCGAAGCATCAGTTCAACTCTCCCCGAAAATGCTGAGTGAGTGTCTGCTTCCAGACTCTTATAATGGAACCGAAGAAGTCAGGGTTGACGGAGTCGAGGGCACTGGAACAGAGCTCGGCTCCACAATCATCAGATCCTCCTCCCCTGGCTCTGAAGGCCCTGCTCAGCTCAGAGGAGAAGTAGTCACAACTGGTGAAATGGTCTTAGGCCCAGAGGCCGGTTGGGTAGAGGCAGATAATTTAGCCAGTGCCGGGTTCTTGAAAAGTCTTTGCACCACCCAGTCCACATCAGAGGGGGTCCTCGCAGAACAAGTCGAAGGAACCGAAGACACCACCGATTGGAGGATAGGTGACCCCAATGTTTTGGAGACTGGCTCCAAGACCGGCAACTGGCTCAAAAAAAACTTGCTCGGTGCATGGCTCCAATGACTGCGGAGCCAGCGACCGCACCTTAACAGTAAGGCTTGGAGCCAATGACTTGGACGCTGAAGACACCTTAGAAGACTTTGACCCCTTCAAAGACTTGGAGGTCTGGTCAGCCTTGTCCAAGGACTCCTGAAAATCTGGCTTCAATAAGCCTCTATCTACCAGCTTCCTTTGTCTCTCAAGTAAAACTCTACTACTGAAGGAATGGCAGACAGAGCAATCCTCCTGGAGGTGAACAGGCCCCAAAACTAACACAATTCACATGGGCGTCCATAATGGACATCTTCTGCCCGCATTTTGGACACTTTTTGAAACCAGATTTTTGTTTTTCTTTATGGTCAGACATCATAAACAACAGTAAACACTAAAAGTTGAAGAAACAAGAATACTGCAAACTCTAATTTCTAGTATTACATTTTTAAACTAACAGTTTTAAGTTGTCAGATCCTTGAACAACTCTAATCCAATATAGACCATATATATGTGTGTGTGTGTGTATATATATATATATATATATATATATATTCATATAGTAATATCCAAAACTAAGCACACTGCTAATAACCCTATAACACGGTTAATAAGTATAACACTATATGACACACACTATTAAAATGTATAAGAGGGATAGGGATTAACTAAGGAATGGTCAAAGGCCTGAAGAGCAACTGCTCTAAAATGGATGAAACTTGTCAAACTCTAAATAAAGATATTAAAGGCTAAGCAGCCCAAAAGCAGCACAATGTAAACTTTTTAGATTACAAAGCAGAAAACTGCCAAAAAGAGGTAAATATAAAACAAACTGGCCCGAGCTCTCCAACGACCTCCAATCTGTTGCAGCAGCAAACTAGATCTGGGGTAGGACAGAGAGCATCATGGGATAGGGACCTGGTCTCGAGCTACTCTGAGATCTTCAGCTAGTAAAGTGGCCGACTCAGAGCTGATGGATCAGCTCCAAACCCATGTGTAAGAATGTACGGCGAGATTGAACAACTTCACATGAATAGGGAAATTATCTACTCAGCAGAGGAACAGCACAAGCCAATGGTCTACCCTCAAAAGCCTGAGAGGAACTTGCTTCTACTCGGCTTACCTTAATGCTGACAATTAATCTGGGTACGTAGAAAGTGCCCTGAACCTTTGGAAGCCGCCAAACTATATCTTATGCAGGATATAACCCATACAGCCAAGCCTACTGCAGCAGTGATCAATACGAAAAACATTTCCTAGTTTTATAGGATGGCCTACTAATAGAGGTGATCTTTGGGCATATCTGTCACCATATGACAAGTTACTGTCTCAAATGGTTTCCATGACATCGCAATGATAACTACATTTTGCTGCAAGTGAACTTCTCAAAAATCTACTAAAATTCTTATGGAACAGTAGCCTATCCAAGTGTGGGTGCCATGCAGAAATGTGATACTTTAGTTGTTGACACACTAAGATATGATCACAAAACTGCTACAGCTGTAATCTGTATAGCAAGATGGAGATTATGCTGTCTCTGATAATTTCTCTTATTTTGAAGTGCTGTGATGTCAAGAGTTAGTATGTATGAGTAGTTGGGGTGTAGGGGGCCTAAAGTGGCAAACCTCCTTATAAAAATATTTGTAAAGTGTTGCAACAAGATTTGTTGTTTATCTGAGTGACTGCAGTTTTTGTGCTGACCACTACTGTTATCATATTTCTGTCATGAAGTCATCCAAATACATGAAAATGACTGAGTTTATCTAAGTGTAACATTATCCCTTATCAATCAGTTGTAGTCTCTAGGCATTTTGGTGCAGACAGATAAATTCAGATGTGGAATACAGATAATCCAGAATTAATGTCCTGGGTGCTGACAGACTCAAGGAAGGTGGGAATAAGTAGCTGATGCCAGTTCACTGATCTTGATGGGGGAGGTAGCCCAATCTACTGCATGACTGACATCCTGGGAGAAATCTGCACACTATGCAGCAGAAAAGGTTGAGATATGTGCACTATGTCAAGCTGTTCATCAAAGTAACAGCCACAAATAGTCCCATGTTAAAGTTTACATGGATCAAAACTGTCGTATTGCAGGGATTTCACAGTATCAGGATGTTGAGGGGCTCAACAGACAACTGCGGAGTAATGGCTTTGATGGGTATTTGGATAATAGTTGCTCACAACCAGTTTTTGACTGAAGCAAAATTAATGGGCTGGTTGTTTCAAGGAAATGTTGGGGTAGCAAGTAACACTGGGAAAAGAAATGGCAAAAAAAAAAAAAAAACTACAAACCCTCTACTGTAAGATAAGAAAGCCCAATATTCCTTCCAAAGAAGCAACTGTGCCAATACTTCATGCATGTGTCTACCTTCCTTTCAAGTGGCATGGATGTTGCACTATGCACATGGAAGCAGTAGGGACCTCCATGCTGAAACAATACACATCACTGAATATGAATACACAGTATTTCCATGATATGTATTAATGCAATTCTAACAGCATGGCAAGTAGTCTTTTTTCCAGTGATAATAAACAGAAAAATAGAAGCTATGTCCTTACCATAACGTTCCATGTGGAGTGTTCATCTCGCCTTTGTTCTTACACATGGGTTCAGAGCCGATCCTCGGCTCCGAGTCGGCCGCTTGGCAAAGCTCTGCATCGAGAAGAAGCTCGAGACCAACCTATCTCCCACAATTCCCTCTGCCTTTACCTGAGATCTAGTTTGCAACAATACCAGGTCCCAACGGGAATGAACATACAAACATACATACTAAGGTGTAGCTGAAACCAGCAGTAACAGCTGAGAGAATCAGAAGCGGGAGAACCAAACCAGACATCTAAACTGGACGTTCTTCCTGACCTGAGGGTGGGAATGTAAGAACAAAGGCGAGATGAACACTCCACATGGAACGTTATGGTAAGGACATAACTTCTATATGTGAGAGTGTTCAATCTCGCCGTTTGTTCTTACACATGGGTAGCGTCCCTAGCTCCGTAACCCTGAGAGACTCATGGAAGAACGTTCCTGAGCACTGGAAACCCTATCCACTTTGTAATGAGTAATGAACGTATGTGGTTTAGACCAAGTGGCGGCCGCACAAATAGTGTCCAAAGGTAGGCGGGCCGCATGAGCCAGGGATGTAGATATTGATCTAGTAGAATGTGCTTTCGGTTTGACGGGCAAACTCTGCTCAGTAGCAGTATAAACAAAAGTAATACAATCAGATAGCCATTTGGAAAGGGTACGCTTCGTCACTGCCATTCCCTTTCTGATGTCCACAAAGGCTATAAAGAGTTGATCTGCTTTTCTGTGATCCTTTGTTCTATCCAAGTAGAATCTGAGTTGTCTATGAACATCCAACTTGTGTAACATATATTCCAGCTTATTAGAATGGTTCTTGAAAAATGTGGGGAGCTCAATGGACTGATTAATGTTATTGACTGAACAAACCTTGGGAAGAAAGGACGGGTTGGTGCGAAGGGATACCCTATCAGGGTGAAAGATCAAATATGGGTATTTAATGGAAAGAGCTTGAAGTTCTGACACTCATCTGGCTGAAGTGATAGCTACTAGAAAGAGAGTTTTCCATGACAAGAACTTCAAAGAACAGGACGAGGCTGGTTCAAAGGGTGGTAGCATTAGTTGTGATAACAGGAGGTTCAGATTCCACGGTGCTGTAGGAAACCTGACTGGTGGTCTAATATGAAAAGACCCTTTTAGAAAAGCCTTACAAAGCCTATGAGTCATAATAGGCGCCCCATTTTCTCCTACATGAAAGTTTGAAATAGCAGCCAATTGAACCCTCAAGGTGGCAGGAGAAGCTCCTTGGTGAAATAGCACGGATAGAAACTCTAAGACTTTGTTTAGTGGGGCTATCAAGGCATCTAAATGTTGCATAGTTGCCCAGTATACAAACCGCTTCCACTTACTAGTGTAAATCTTTGTAGTGGAAGCTTTATGAGAAGCTACTAGAATATTTTGAACCGCAGGAGAAAGAAGATCAGACCTGGCTAAGACGGGAAGCGGAGCAGCCAAGCTGCTAGTCTGAGGGACAGGAGCCCCTGACGAGTGGGTCAGTAGATCCGGCTCTGGGTCCAGGATCCGGGGTTCCCGTATTTGGTGTGCTTGAAGAAAGGGAAACCAAATCTGACAAGGCCAGAAAGGGGCAATGAGAATTACAGTCCTCTCCAGGTTCTTGGCTTTCTGCAGGAAATCTTGGAATCAGAGGTATAGGGGGGAAGGCGTACAGGAGACCCGGGGGCCAATTGTGAATCAGAGCGTCCCTGGGGACTTCCCCTGGCAGGGGTAATAGGGCAAAGTAGCTTCTGCATTTGGCGTTCATTGGAGACGCAAACAGATCGCAGCAAGGCTGGCCCCACTTGCGGAATATCATGTCCGCTGTTGTCCGTTTGAGGGACCACTCGTGAGATAACAGGATGGCTCTGCTCAACCTGTCCGCTATGACGTTGGATAACCCCGGGATGTGCATTGCTATCAGAAAGCGACCCATGGACTCTGCCCATTGCCAAATTCTCATGGCCTCTCTGCACAACTGGTAAGATTTGGTTCCTCCTTGTTTGTTTATGTACCAGACTACGGACATGTTGTCTGTTTGAGCTGCAATGGTCCCTAGAGGTAGAAGGGGAGAAAAGTGTTGCAACGCCAGAAACACTGCCCTCATCTCCAGAACATTGATGTGCAGGTTGTACTCTAGATAGGTCCATTCGCCTTGGACTGTCTGTCCCTGAAAGATGCCCCCCCACCCTATCAGGGAAGCGTCCGTGGTCACCGTAGCTGTCGGAGTGGGTAGTACAAACAGTCGGCCGCCAGAGAGATTGCAATTTTGTAGCCACCAAGACAGGTGCGATTTGCAGATGTTTGTGATGTGAATTTCGTGTGTCAGCGGTAACCTTTCAGAACCAGTTTGGCCGGGGATTTCTTGGACAACAGGAGAAGAGATATGTGATTTTGTAGAGAGGCTATTCTTTCTAAGGGAAGTCTTAGAGTCAAGCAACGGGTATCCACTCGGGTATTATAGAGAAACTTACCAGCTTAAATGTAAACCCATATGTCACAAGATGGGTTGCAAACTGGCTGAAGGACAGAAGCACAGGGTTAGAGTTGCTGGCGCCATGTCAGACTCCAAGCCGGTCACAAGTGGTGTCCCACAGGGCTCAGTCTTTGGCCCCCTGTTGTTCGGCATCTACTTCTCAGAAGTACAGGCAAACATAGGAGGACTATGGCTGACAAAGTTTGCAGATGACTGCAAACTGGGCGCCATAGTGGAAAGTACATCGGACACAGATATCCTTCAGAGGGGTCTCACGGAAACTGATAACTGGTGCCAGAGCCATGGCCTGAAGTTAAATGCCAAAAAATGTATAGTCATACCCTTTGGGAAAAACAAGGTAACCCCAAGCTACCATATAGGTGGCAATCCATTAAGCACAGAAGAGGTTATCAGGGACCTGGGGACCCAGGTTGGCAGTGGCCTTTCTTTTGACACTCACATTGCTAAAGTGGTTAGGAAGACCTTCTACATTGCCCACCTGATCATGAAGGGATTCACATCCAGATCAAGTGAGGTCATTGTTCCCCTGTACTCTTCACTTATCAGACCAATGATAAGAGTACAATGCCCCATTCGGGATGTATCTTACCCGACACCTGCAGCAATTGGAGAGACCCCAAAAGTTCCTCACCAAAAGGATAAAGGGACTCCAAAATCTGTCATATGCTGCCAGACTGAAGAAACTCCAGCTCTATTCAGTCGCATACCGCCTGCTCAGAGGTGACCTGTGCCTGACATACAAGGCCATGTCCAACCCGAATTAATGGACATGCTCCACCTCAAAAATGCAAATCTACCAGATCCACTAGAGCAAGCGACTTAAACCTTAGCACGGATATAAATAGGACATGCTGGAGGGATAGATTTGTCTCCCAGAGACTCCCTATGCTGTGGAATAAAATCCCGGTCCATGTGAGGCAGAGCACCTCGCTGGCTCTGTTCAAGAGAAATCTTGACTGGTGGATGGGAGATCGTAGGTTTACCCCGGGAATCATCTCTGTGTCACTGCTGGACAGAGGCACAACAAACTAATGGGCACAGTATTTTTTAACATAAAGGGTGGCGTAAGCCACAAAACTTTGGGCTAGGCTTATAAATGCCTTAGGGCAGATAGCCTAGTATAAACCTATGAACCTATGAACAGTTGGAACGACCATTGTGCGAACAGCAGCCATTGAAGAACTCTCATGTGCAGTCTTCCCAAGGGTATTGCAATGAGGGAAGCCGCCATGAGACCCAAAACTTTCAGAACCAGTTTGGCCGGGGATTTCTTGGACAACAGGAGAAGAGATATGTGATTTTGTAGAGAGGCTATTCTTTCTGAGGGAAGTCTTAGAATCAAGCAACGGGTATCCAAATCTGCTCCTATGAATGAGATATGCTGTGATGGCTGTAATGCAGATTTTTCGAAATTTATGGAAATTCCGAGATGAACACAAAGTTCGAGTGTGTAATCCCTGGCCTGAATCAGTCGACGCTCGGTGGTGGCAGTAAGGAGCCAGTCGTCCAGATATGGAAACACCTGGAATCCTAGGCGTCTCAAGTGAGACACTACCACTGCCATGCATTTGGTGAAAACCCTGGGGGCTGAGGTTAGACCAAAGGGCAAGGCTTGAAACTGAAAGTGACTGGCTCCCAGCCTGAAGCGCAAGTGATCCCTGGACGCTCTGGCCATTTTGATGTGGTAGTACGTGTCCTTGAGATCTATTGAGCACATCCAGTCGTCCTTCTGTAAGAATGGAAGGATCGATTGAAGCGTGACCATCCGGAACTTTTCTTTCTTGACGAAGGTATTGAGCCTGCTTAGGTCCAGAATTGGCCTCCAGTCCCCTGTCTTTTTTGGAACTAAAAAGAACCTTGAGTAAGTTCCGAATCCTCTTTGGTCCGCCAGGACTGGTTGGATGACTCTTTTTTCTAGCAGCCTTGAAATTTCTATAGCTGCAGGTTCTCGCAGATGGGGCGGTACATCTGGGAATCTTTTCTGCGGTAACGGGGGGAATAGAAATGGGATTTTGTAACCTCTGGTAATAATGCTTTTTACCCATTTGTCTGAGGTAAGACTTTGCCAGGCCTGAGGGTATAAAGCTAAGCAACCCCCGACTGCCTCCAGAGCAGGACAGTCGGGCCTCCCTTCAGGAGTTCTGGAAAGGCTTTCCAGGGAGCGTATCCCTGTCACCTTGGTTTTGCAGACCCCCTCTGCCGCCAGGGCGACGTCTTCCACTTCTACCCCCCCCCTCTGCCTCTGGAGGGGGCATCACCCTGTGTGCCTGGGAAAGAACCTTGGGGTTTTCGAAACCACATTTTTCCACCTCGTTGCCCTTTGGGGTACGGTCTGGATGGGGTGGAAAAATGGACTCCGATAGCAGACAGAGTCTTTCCCTCTTGCTCACACCAGGTAAGGGTCTCCTTTACTTTGGGGCCAAAGAGAGTGGCACCATCCAATGGGGTGTTAGTAAAGGAAGACTTGAAGGCTTCCGCAAAGGAACATAAGCGCATCCAGGATTGTCTACGAAGAGCAATCGCTGAAGCCACAGCCCTACTCGATCCTTCGGCTGCATACGAGATGAGCCTCATGGACGAGTTCACAATTGATGTAAGGGTATTGAGCTGTGCTGTAACTTTTTCCGCGACAGCAGCATCTGTAGTACCCTGGAGGGTATCTCCCAACTCTTTCACTAGATCCCTCTGTAAACGTGTAAAATGTGTCAAATAGTTCAGCGATCGCATGGAAAAAGCCACTGAACTAAAAATGCGCTTCCCATACCTGTCCATAGTCCTAGAATCTCTGTTAGGCAGATGGACAGATGAGGAAGATTCAGACATATCCTTTTTAGTGGCAGCTGCCACCACCATAGCGTCCACTGGAACTCCCTTTGTGAGGTATGTCTTGTCTTGAGGGGCCATAATATATTTGTTAGGCTTTCTAGGGACTGGCTCCACTGTGTCAGGTGTCTCCCACGCCCTTCGAGCAATCAAATCCATCAACTCATCGAAGGGCGGAGTGACCCAGGAGGAAGAAGGGCGAGCACAGAATGCCTTCAGCAAGACTGACTCATCCTCAGAAGGGAGTAGGGCTTGCCAATCACCTCTCTGTTTTAGGATCTCCAGGATGTCAGAAAAGGAGACATCCTCCGAGGGTGATTTTGGGGACCCTTCTGACTCATCCAAGTCAGTGTCCGATGTTAAGGATTCTTGTGGAGAATCCAAGTGCCTCCTCTTACACAATCTTTTCCTCGGAACTTCCTCGGGGGGGGGCATCCGATGAAGCCTCCGAGGAAGAAGGGGCTCCCTCTGGGGGTGGCTGAGTCACTGGTGCTCGACGCTTTTGAGTAGCCGTGGGTGCAGAAGAGGATAACGGGCCTTTATGGGAAGGAGAGGCCGTCTCTGCTGAAGTGGTTGTCTGAGTCAACAACACCTTCCTCATAAGGTCGAAAGCCCCCGGGTCCCGAGCCGAGGAATCCCCCAGTTCCGAAGAAAGCAGAGGGATCCCCGAGACGGGGACCGAGGGCATCGACCCCGAGGACGGAGCCAAAGCGATCCGTGCCAAGGCACCGAGAGGGAGAGTCGGAACCGAAACATCGGTTTGACTCTCGGTCCCGGAACCAAGGATAGATCATCGGCTCCGCAACTCCGGTAATGGATCCGTCGGAGCCGAGGTGAACGGTGCCGACCGAGAGAAAGACGGCTCTGGCACCGAAGGCTCTACAATCATCAGGTCAGCCTCTCCCAGCTCCGAAGGCTGAATAGGCCTCGGATGAGGAACAGATGGAGATAAAGGAAGGCCTTCGAGTCTCGACACCAACTGGGAGGAGACTGAGATGAGTTTGGACAAGGCCGTATTCTCCATTAACTTCTGCACCACACGATCTACGTCGGAGTCAGAGAGGGGCCTGGAAGAACGGGTCGAAGGAATTGAAGAAGGAGCCGACCTCAAAAGCACAGGAGGTGGAAGCTCCGTCATCGGCTCCAAGACTCGAGGCTCGGTGACAGACAGAAGTTCGACACTCGGCCCCGAAGTCTGTGGAACCGGTGAATGAACCTTAAACGAAGAGCTCGGAGCCAATGACATGGGCTCCGACGTCTTCAACTCCTTCGAGGATTTAGATGCCTGGTCTGATTTATCAAGAGCCTCTTGAAAGGCAGGCTTCAAAAGGCCTCTGCCCATGATCTTCCTGCGCCTATCTGTCATGACCCTTCCACTGAAAGAATGACAAATGGAACAGTCTTCTTGCAGATGGAGAGGGCCAAGACAGTAGACGCAGGAGCTATGGTTATCTGTGACAGACATTTTCTGTCCACATTGGCACCTTTTGAATCCTGACTTTGCTTTTTCAGACATTTTCAAGGATAAAACAGTCAAATCCGGTATCATTGTCAAATCCAGTAACGTTTTATATATATATATATATATATGTATATATATATATATATATATATATATATATATATATATATATATCTACACAGTCCTGTATAAGTTAAAGACAGTTACAGCCAAAAAACTAATGGAACCACAAGTGTAATAGTGTTTTACTCTAACAAATCCAATAGCAAATCCAGTAGTTAGTGGGTGGGGTAGGCCCAGAGGGAAACCTAACTAAAAATCTATATACTAAAAGATATATAGAAGGTTAAAAAACCCTTGACTCATGCACACACACACACTAAAAGGTCTCAATTTTGAAAATAGAAAGAATTTTCTAAGTAATCCTAGAAAAAAAAGTATCTTATCTGCCAGTTGGTCTGAGCTCATCGAAAGTGATGCGAACGTTGCAGCGGCAAACTAGATCTGAGGTAAAGGCAGAGGGAATTGTGGGAGATAGGTTGGTCTTGAGCTTCTTCTCGATGCAGAGCTTTGCCAAGCGGCCGACTCGGAGCCGAGGATCGGCTCCGAACCCATGTGTAAGAACAAACGGTGAGATTGAACACTCTCACATTGAATGTTTTGGATTTATATTTATAGCTTAACACATGACAACATAAAAAGGGTATTAACTTTCTTAAATTTAGCAAAAGTAATTAACAAGAAATTGGCCTTAATTAGCTTAGATATTGAGACAGCATTTGATTCTGTAGATTGAAACTACCTGTTTAGAAGTATTTGCATTTCCAGATCAATTTATTGGAATATTAAAAATCATGTATAGAGACACTAAATCATATGTTAAAATTGGAACTTAAATTTCTCAAAGATTCACTTTAAACAAATGCACAAAACATAGGTATCCCTTGTCCCCTCAACTATTTGCATTAGTTATTGAACCCTTAGCTAACAGTATAAGAATCATTGAAAACATTGATGGATTCTCAATTAACAAGGATTGTCTCTCTGTAGACGATATTTTGCTAACTATAGGAGATTTAAATCATTCTGTCAAAGAAACAGATGAGGAAATTGAAGTTTCAAGCGCCGCTGCTGAAATTTAATAATAAAACTGAAACTGTGTGTGTTAAATCAATTACTAGATAGTAAATTTAATTATACTTGGGAAGGAAAAACTAAAATATTTAGGAATAAGAATCTATCAAAATGTGAATAAAATAATAATTTTGAAAAAATAAATGCATTACTTATTATAAAAAAATATTTTTTTAACCTTTGAGGATGGGTTAACTACTTATTAAAATGTTTACATTACCCATTATATATTATACATATTACATGTATTATACATATTGAATATACATTCAATACATGTCAAGAAACATTTAAAGAAAATGGAAAAATGTTAAATTCATTCTTATGGTATTATAAAATGCCGAAAATTGCTTATGGAAATTGTAAAATATTATGGAAGTTTTGTGGTATTAACTTACCAGACTTAGACTCTTATTCTTTTACAGCAAGCTTTAACTCCATTATACTCTGGATAGACTCAAGTTACACTAGTCAATGGAAAACCATTCAAGAGCACATTATACTAATTCTTATAAATTTATCAAATATGATAAATTAGAAATATGTAACAATCCTTTCATCTGGTTAATAAAATTTATTTTAGAAGGATATTCATTTCAGTCTTTAGGACTCTGTATATATGAAATCAGTTAAGAAATACATTTTTAAAATCCCATTAATATCAAAATGGACATTTTGTACTTTCCCACTGTAGGCACCTCTATATTTAAGGAGACTGAGAAAAATGTTAAAATGAATTTACTAAAAAGGAATGGATTAGTATTATAGTCTGATTGCTTTGAAAAAGGAAAGAAGTCACCAGAATATTTAATGAAAATTACAAGTTGGATGAATCTGTTAACCAGTTAATATTATCCATTAGTAAGAAATTATATAAATGTGTAGAAAATGAGTGAAGATGTGCAGAACACTATTCCATTATATGCATATATGAATGCCATCATCGAAGGTAAACTGACCTACAAAGGAAGCTTGTCCAAGTTATACAAGTTAATTATAAATCATTTTGATGCATAATTCTGGACCTTGTTAGATAGAGGTGGATTGAGTTACTCAATGCTAAGAAGAAAACTATGTTGCTTAAATCAGTTAGTCAAACATCTTCAAGTTTATACTGGGAATTTTTTATGTGGAAGTATATATATATATATATATATATATAAAGAAAGTTTGTTACTCCCTCTAAAATCTCTTATGTTTAGTAAAACGAATTCTTCAGTTTGGTTGAGATGTAGCACAGATGTAAAAGCTGACACATTTATGGACTGTGAAAAATTAAGTATATATTGGGAAGAGATAAGTATTTTTATGGCATTATGATCGGATAATTGTTCTTTAACTAGATCAATAATACTAATGAATGTGCTGCTTTCTGTATCTGTAGAAGCCTAACAAAAATATTATGGAGTCTTTTGACAGTTACTAGAAAAGTTCTTAACAAAAAAAATTGAAAATTCAACTCTGTTCCTACATTCAAAGGATTTTTAAATTTAAGAGCAGTACCATGTATAACTGAAAAAGAAGTGATCAGAATAAGATCTATAAATCATACCAAGAATTTTAGAGGTGGGATAGCCTTGAAATGGTACTGAAGTATCAATACTTAATGTGTTAATTGTATAAGATTACCTTGATGATTCAGTGTATTCCTACCTTTGTATAACAGCATGTGATGTTGAATTTCTTCCGTTTTGTATATACTGTAAATGTTAAATTAAAATTTCTTAAAAAAAAAAAAAAAAAATGAAAGTTCTATCATACAGCTCCACTACAAGAAGAAACAATCCAGTGCACTGACCAGAACAAGACAAAAAAGTTAATGAAATCTAACTTATTTTTAAAAGCAGGTGGTACGGCGGTAGCGTTATTACCTCACAGCAAGAGGTACTCCCGTTCGATTCTTGGATTGGCTTGGGAGGGCCTTCTGTGTGGAGTCTGCATGTCCTCCCCACGGTTGGGTAGCATTCGAAAGACATACGAGAGTAAATGGGCGTGCCTTCATTGAAGGTTTGGAGTCGAGCTGGCACCTCGGCGTTTCATAAAAATCTACTGCCAATCATTAGTGGACCGGAGTTCCGCTGTGGCAACCCCTTACCAGGAAAAAGCCGAAAGACAATATTCACCATTCATTTTACAATACCTACTTTAAGCATACTTAAGTTGAATGGGCAGTCATGACCTATCCCAGAAATCAGTGGGTGTAAGACAGAAAAATAATCCTTGCCAGCTATCTCAGTTCATACACATACACTGTGGACACAACTATATAGCCAACTTGGTAACTCACCAGTCAACTTAAAAAGTAAATTATGTACTTACCAGAATGTCAGATTTAGCTGGTATCTTTCTAGACACTGGAACAGATAGACTGTCTGCCTTAATGCTTTTTATTCATGGCAACATTCAACTCCTCCTAGCTCAAGCACCTCCCATATTCTATAATCTCTTGCTATCTTCTGATTCTCTAGAGCATGTAATACAGACAAGCACACTGCTAGCTAATAAATTATGATACAAATCCTTAAGAAAGGAAAACCTGAAAGCTGAAAATCAAGCCTGTGGTGTTCCTCTGGATTTTACAACTTGGAGTAAGGTAGGTTGGCTATTCTAGTTAAATCGAACATTTCTGGTAAGTATATAATTTAAGTATTTTCACTGGTTCTGTCCGGACAGTGGAATTAACAGTATCTCCAAGCAGACCATGGGAGGCCTAAGACAACAAACCTTTGAGAATAGACACCCAAGTTTGAAATAAAATGTCCATACTGTAGTGTTTGGCAAAGGTATGTATGGCAGACCACACAGCAGCATAAACTTCTGATGACACATTCTGCAGAAAAACAGTGGACAACGCTTGCGCCCTGCCTGTGTGCACTTTTGATGTACACAGTAGGACATATTACTGGAAGAGTAATAAAAAATAACAGAATCAGATATCCGCAATCAACTAAGTGTGACCTTAGTTACTTTGTAACCTTTTTTTAAGTTTGAAAAGGAAATGAACAGCTGGTCATCCTTTCTGAAATAGTTTCCATGATAGTAAAATCTGATTTGTATATGTGCATCTCAACAATGCAGCATATACTCTCGAATCAAATATGGAAAAAGTACTGGAAGATGGAAGGACTGGTTCATATCTGACTGCGTGGCAACTTTGGACACAAAAAGACGGGCAAGTCCACAGTAACACTTATGAAAGACAATATAAGAACATCTAAAAGAACAAGGCTTGTAGGTCTAAAATTTGTGAAGAACGGATGTCTAACAGAAAGAAAGCTTTCCATGTCAGGAATTTAATGTCCTCAGAGCCAGTGGATTCAAAAGTGGAGAATACATTTTGCCAAAATAAAATTTAGTCCCATGGAGCAGCAGGGCAAGTTAAAGGTAATGTGAAATCTAAATAAATAAAACAAACTTTAAATATATTTTGAGGAGCTTGTCTGAGACTAACAGCGAAGAATAAAATTATTGGTGTTAACAGAATATAGCAGCTAGATAAATCTTAATACAGGAGTAGCTATCCTCTGCTTTAAATATATTTGCTAAAAAAGTTGGTACTTGGGATAAAGGAGAAATAGGTTCCACATGGTGTTAAGCAGCCCATATAAATTCTTCTACTTTCCTTTGTATATGTTTCTTGTGGAAGGCCTTTGAGAAGATGTAATGAGACTGACAACTTCAAATGGGAGTGTTGAGCCCTGGCTATCAGAGAAAGTGGAAAAACCATGAGACTAAATACAATGAAAGAAAGCTCAGGTTGGGTTGCCCAGACAAGTGAAAGAGTAGAAAATGACTCTTTTTAGATGTAGCCAAAAAGCAAGGGGAAGCAAATATGCTGAAGTCAGAAAGGGGCAATGAGAATGAGCTTGGCTCTGCATATCTTGGCTTTCTGTAAAAATCTTGGAATGAGTTGAACTGGAAGAAGAGCACAAAGGAGCCCTGAGACCAAATGTGGGCGAACATGCATCTTGCGGCCAGTACCTCTTAAGGCATAATGGAGAAAAAACAGTCACATTTGGTTTTTAATGGTGAAGTAAAGAGATTGTGACAAGTTTTCCCTCCTTTGTGTAAGATCCTAAGTTCTACTGAATTGCTGAGAGACCCCATTCATATGACAGCAGACTGCTCAACCTGTTCAAAGTCATACTGGAAATCCCTGGGATATATGTTGTAATGAGAAAGCAATACGATGTTACAGCCCACTCCAAAAACCTCATAGTTTTGCACAGGAGGTATGACTGAGTTCCAACCTGGCTGCTTATATACCACACCACTATTGTGTTGTGTAAGTGAATGGACACTGCATCTTGGTGGAGAAGGTCTTGAAATGTCCACTACATTAGGATGACTGCTTTCATCACCATGACAATGATGTGCAATCTGGCTTCTATTGAAGTCCACAACCATTGGTGCACTCCTATTTAGACAATCACCTTTCCCCCTGGAAAGTACACTTCCATGGTTATAGCGGTGATGGGTACAAGCTGGAGGAAAGGCATTCCTGCATTGAGATTCTTTGGATTTGGCCACCAAAGCAGGTTTTTTTTTTTTTTTTTTTTACAAACTTGTGAAAGCTTTATGGCTTGTGTCATTGGTTGTGTTGCTCAACTCTTTAATGAGCTCTCAAGAGTCCACTGCAGAATTGTCATGTTGAGTATGGTCTAAAGTAGTGTCTGAATGGAAGCTGCCATCAGAACTAGTACCTTGAGCACTGCCCATGCATTGAGCGATGTGTTGCATGACGGATCTAACACTGCATGAACTATGTGGATATTCAGGGACTAGGAGGGCTCCAGTTGTGATTTTACAAGATTGACCATGACCCCAATGATAGTCACAGTTGGAGTAAATATTGTCTTCTTGTAATGAGTCTTTCCACAGTAGATGCAGCAATATTGGCAGTCATCAGGTCAAGGTAGTACTTTAACCCCTAACAAATACGTGAGTTAAGACTGGCGGCATGACCTTGGTGAACATCCAGGGTGTTGTGACGAGAGTCTGAACAGCAGGGCTCTGAAAGTACAGTTGTGTACACTTAACATAAATGTAGATGTTAGAGTGTATTCACTGTTGCTGTCTTTACATTTGGGTAATCTGCTGGCAGGTTGCCCTCAATCAGCCTGATTAACAAAGTCTTGCGTCCTGCTTCGGTTGCTGTCCCTTCTTCCATGATGTCAGGTCGTCAGGGGTATAAAACATGCAGCCGACGCCATTACATCAGTTTTTCTTGCCCCAGATGTCAGGTGCCCCCCTAATGGTTAGCAAATAAAATTAAAAACACAAAAATATACCTCCAACCAAAAGCAAATACACCAAAAAGGCTTTTAAGCATAGTAAAAGAAAGTAGAGGTATAACCAGAGAAAAGTAGGGGGCTGAAGGGAGGGTAACCAGGACTGAAACATTGAATACACTCGAACATCTACATTTATGGCAAGTGTACAAAACTGTACTATGTTCTTCATGTTTCACTGTTGCAGTCATTACATTTTGGGAGATTCCCAAAGCTATGGTTGGGAGGAGGAGTTTATACAGCATTAGGGCCAGCTATAAGGCCCTGCAAGACAGCAGTGGCAAAGCCCACTCTGGATTTAGAGAAAACTGGTAAATGATAATGCTTGGTGAAAGTATGTACAGAACTCCAGGTAGCAGCTTCTAGAATATCCCTGGTAGGACCACCTCTGAGAAAGGCTGCAGAAGTAGATGCAGCCCTGGTGGAGTGAGATCTGATTCCCTGGGGGATAGGTTTTCCATGGTGCTTATAGCAGAAATTAATGCAATGGCTTATCCATTTAGAAATGGTTTATTTTGAAACAGCCTTCCCCTCTGTCACTGCAGCAAGTGCTACCAGCAATTGTTCAGATTTTCTTTGAGGTTTAGTCCTGTCCAAGTAGAATCTAAGTTATCTGTGCACATCCAAGGAATGCAGAATTCATTCCCCTTTGTTCTGTGGATTGGGAAAGAAGGTTGGCAAATGAATGGACTGATTAAGAGCCACACTAGAAACCACCTTGGGCATGAAGGATGGATTGCTCTTCAGAGATACCCTGTCCGCATGAAAGATGATGAAAGGCTCCACTGCCATAAGGGTCTGTAATTCAGATATCCTTCCAGCTGAAGTGATTGCTAAAAGGAAGGCTGTTTTCCAAGAAAGAAATTTTAAGTCAGCAGTAGCAGCTGGCTCGAAAAGGAGGTAGAGTGAGCTTCTCCAACACAAAGTTAAGGTCCCAGGCAGGGGTAGGAGCTCTCTTGGATGGTCTCAAGTTCTTTGCCCGTCTGAGATACTGCTTGAGTAGGGGATGAGAAAAGGGGTGGTTCTGTGTTATAGTGAGCTGAAATAGCTAAAGCGTGGATTTTAATAGTGGAAAAAACAGGCCCTTGTGAAGCATCTCAGTTAAGTATTTCAAAATCTGAGGTAAATTGGGCGCTGCTGTGCTCATCCCTGAAGATTGGTTCCAGGCACAGAATCTTTTCCATTTGTCAGCATAAGATTTTCTACTACTAGGTCTTCTCGCCTCCAAGATGAGATCCATCACAGGTTTGCTGAGGGATGATAAGGGTGAATTTAAGTGATTAGCCAGGCTGCAAGGTTCAATGTTGGAAGCTGAGGGTGCAGAATTTGGTTCTCCTGCTGAGATAGCAAGAAAGGGGTTTGAGGCAGGTGCCATGGAGATATTTGTGACACACTGTGCAGAAATGGGTACCAATGTTGGCGTAGCCAGTCTCGAGTAATCAAAATCATTCTTAGTTTGTCCTGTTTGACTTTTAGCAGAACTTTGGAGAGCAGATTCAGAGGGGGAAAGGTGTAGACTGATATGTTTTTCCAGCTGAAGAACAGAGCATCCACTTTCCAGGCTTCTTTGTGGGGATTCCTTGTGCAAAACTTGTCCAACTGGTAGTTCTGGGGGGAGCCAAATAGATCTATGTCTGGGCTCCCCCATTTGATTGACAGATTTTCAACAAGTTGAAACTCTGTGGTTCCAGTTTCCACTCGTGTGGGACCATGAGATCTCTGCTTAGTCCATCTGCCAGTGTATTCAATTTTCCTGGCAGGAATTGAGCTTGTAGGTGCACTTGGTAGCTCAAGGCTGTGTTCCACGATGCTATGGCTAGTCTGCAGAGGGGGTAAGAATGTGTACCCCCCTGCTTGTTTGTGTACTACATAACCGTGGTGTTGTCCATCTTTACCATTAGTTGTCCTGGAAGAATGTAGTCCTTGAAAGCTGTGAGAGCATTCTGTACAGCTAACATTTTCTTTTTGATCAATATATAGGTGCATTTGATTTGGGTTCCATTTGCCCTGAATGCACTTCCTTGCCAGGTGAGCCCCCCATGCATAGTCTGATGCATCTGTAGTTTGGGTTTGGGCGGCAGGGGGTAGTGTGAATGGCAGTCCCTTGTTTTGGTGGCAGGCCTCTGCCCACCATAGGAACTCCAGGCATAGGTAAGGTATAATAGGAATCATTGTTTCCAGGCTGTGACAATGTTGACTCCATAGACTTTTTAAGTACCAGTGTAGTTTCCTCATATGCAGTCTTGCATATGGAATTAGAAGAATGCAGGGGGCCATGAACCCCAAGGCTTGCAGTATTTGTCTTGCAGACTGCAGGGTTTTGTGGCCGGTTGTTTTAAGTAAGTTACCAAATGAATTTGCTTCTCTGGCGTGAGGAAAGCCATCTGGGCAGTTGTATTCAAGCTTGCACCCAGGAATGTAATCTGTTGAGAGGGTAACAGTTGTGATTTATTTTCGTTTATGGTGTACCCCAGACAAGTTAGAACCCTTTCTACAAACGCCAGATGATTTAGAAGTATGCCCTGGTTTTCTGCCTGAATTAGACAATCGTCCAGGTATGGATACGTTTGAATATTTCTTTGTCTGCAAAATGCAATAATTGTAGCCAGGCACTTTGTGAATACCCTGGGCACAGTAGACAAGCCAAAGGGCAGTGCAGAGAACTGATAATGCAAGTAGCCTGTTTTGAAGCGTAGGTATCTTCTGCAAGATTCCCTGATTGGGATGTGCAGGTATGCTTCTTTTAAATATAGAGTTGCCAACCAGGCATCTTTGCCTAGCATAGGAAGTAACTGGTGAAGAGTCAGCATCTTAAATTTTGGAATGTCCAAAAAGGTGTTTAGAGTAGACAGGTCCAGAACTGGACGCCATGATTTATCTTTTCTGGGTACCAGAAAAAGCCTGGAATAGAAACCTTGTCCCTTTTCGTCTTCTGGCACCGGTTGAATAGCCCCCATGTTTAAGAGGGAAAGTATTTGTTTTTGAGCATCTGCCCACTGATTTGGGGGCAGGTCTGGCCACCCGTTTGGTGTTGGCAACGTGTGGAAATGAAATCTGTATCCCTGGGACACTATATTTAAAACCCATTTGTCCTGGGTTATGAGTTCCCAGTTCTTTGCATGAAGAGCAATCTTTCCCCCCAAAGGGGCGGCTAAAAGGCAAGTGCTTGGTCATTTTAAAAGGAAGTCATTGAGACTGTTTACCATAGGGGGTGTCTTATTTCCAGATTTGGAAGTGGTGGCCCCCCATTGCTTAGTTCTGAGAGTCCCCTGGACTGAAACCTGGTGTTTTTGGTGTGTCTGGCTATGGCTTGAGAGGATCTGGAAGGAGCTGCAAAAGACCAGTTCTTAGTAGGCCAGTGCCTACTAAATCTTGGAGGTTGCACTTGTAAGAAATCTTTAACAGTTTGCATATATTTAGCTTTATCTTCAGTCTTTTTTAGAACTTCTTCAGCCTTATTGCCAAACAGATTGTCCTGATTTAAAGCATCATCCAACAATTTTGCTTTAACATGATCAGGCAGAGATTGCTCCTTAAGCCAAGCATGCCTTCTAAGCACAGTCCCAGTAACAGCAGCCCTGCAGGGGGCCTCTAAAGAATCAAAACCACATTGCAAAGTATGTTTTCCAACTTGTTCAGCAGAATGCAATAAATCCTGTAAATCTTTATTTTCCACACAGTCAGGAATCAACATCATTTTCTTTTTAAGCAGTCCAGTAATATGCTGTTGATATTTTAACATATGAAATTAGCAGTTTAAAGCCCTGATTGCCAAGGTTGCAGAAGTATAAACCTTTTTACCCCATCTATCCAGCACTCTGGAGTCTCTATCAGAAGGGGTAGGATTTTTAGCAGTAGAAGCCTTAATGCCCTTGGGCCCCTGAGAAATGGTTTCTGGATCTGCAACAGGATTTTTGAAAAGGAACTTGTGGGACTCAGGAACCCTGTAGTATCTGTCACATTTACTAGGAGCCAGAAGCAGGGAATCAGGGGCCATACTGGATTCTGAAAACACATCATCAACAATGTCTAGTACAGGAGGTATAGCCAAAGGTCTATGCTGAGGTAGAAGGAGGAAATCCCTAAGCCTTTTTTTTGAATCAGAAAATTCCTGACTTTCCCAGTAGAAATGCTCCCTTAAGATATGTAAAGTTTCTCCAAAAGAAAAATCCTCAGGAGGGGAAGCAGAGGGAATGGAATCTTCTGCATCAGAATCCTCATAAGTAGGTATGGACAAATCCAGGTCATTAGAAGAGTCAGAAGAAACAAAATCCTGATCAGAATATTCATAATCAAGCTCAGCCCTAGGTCTCTTGGGGGGGGTTGACTACCCCTGATTAGAGTAATTAGATCTTCAGCCATTTTGATCATTTGTTTTTTAGGCTTAGGGGCCTGAACATGTGGCCTGGGCGCCTTTTTTTAAACATAGATCGAGATTTAGGCCTTAGTAATGAAGGTGGAGTCTATTTAATATGCAAGTCTGTTGGTCTGAATACACCCTCAGAAGCTGGTGCCTGCACAGCGGCTCTGGATCCATCCAAGATAGAGACATCTGCGGGTTCCATAGGTGAAGCATCTCGCGGCATACCGGCCTCCGAATGGGTCTCAGTAGAGGCCTGCGAATCAGACGTAGCAGGTATCAGGGGCTGCGATAGCACCTCACTGAGTATCGGCAAACTGGCGACTGGCTTAGAAGCGCCGTCGGCAGTTTTGGACCTCGGCGACCTGTCTCTGTCTTTATCTTTGCGTTTTTTCGGAATCCCGGTAGTCGGATGGCCAACAGATGACATTTCTGGATAATTAAACTGAGAACCGAAATATTTAGAGGCAAAAATGTACAGACGACGGATAGTGTGCTGATTAAATAAAGCACAAAACCGACAGCAAGATACGTCATGGTCAGAGCCTAGGCAAGGAATACAGTTATGAATGAAAATCTTTATGAGGTATTTGCTTTCCACAAGTAATGCAATTATTAACTTTTACTGACATCGGTAAGGAGCAAGAAAAAGTTTCCCCAACGGGGTACTTAGCTTTAAGTTGAAGACTTCGGTTCTGAAACTCAAATGAAAATTTCAGGAGTTGTCTGACCAGCACTTGCAAACTGCTTCTGCTTCAGGCACCGCACGGCAAAAAAGACTGATGTAATGGCATCAGCTGCATATTTTATACCCCTGACGACCTGACATCATGGTAGAAGAGACAGCAACCGACGCAGGACCGAAGACTTTGTTAATCAGGCCAAGTGAGGGCAACTTGCTAGCAGATTACCCAAATGTAATGACTGCAACAGTGAAACACGAAGAACATTTGGTAATGACTGGATCTCACCTGAAAGCACAAAAGTCTCCTGGATGATTTTATAATTTTATGTAGGTCAACATTCTGGTAATCCAAAGAGCATGTCCATTCTCTTGCATGTAAACACAGTATGACAGACTGCACCATGACTATCTAGAAGGGCAACTTGACATACTGATTAGGATGACTGAGATCCAGAATTAGTCTCAGGTCCTGAGTTTTATTTTTTGGACACTAATAAGATACAAGAGTAAAATTTGGACCCTCTAGTGGGACCTCTTGAATGACTCTCTTCAGTATGAGATTATGCACCTCCTGCTAGATCACCCTCTGATGTGGGTGATACTAAGGATTGATAGCAGGGTAGATGTTTGTGCAATTTTAAGAATGAAATAGAGTATCCTCTGGATATGATTTCTCTAATCCATTTTTCCTGTGTGATGGCCAACCACATAGATGCATGGAAAGATGTTGTCCCCCCCCCCCCCAACTGCCTCCACAGTTGGACAGTCAGGCAACCATTTATAGTTCATACTGTCAAGTACCCTTGAAAACATCCTCTCAATCCTTCCTGGTGCAGGCCACCTCTTCCTCTTTAGTGGTGGTTGGAAGAGAGCATTTTTTTCTACCATGGATCTCCTTTCACATGGCTGCATATGCTGGGATTTATGAAACCTATATTTTAGCACCTTTCTGGATCCTTTGAACACTTAATCCCAACAGCAGTGAGCATCTTGCCTTCTTACTGATATTGCACCATTTTTTTTCTTTTAAAGAAGAAACGCCTTTACTGAAATATCGCTTATGACACAGGCAAGCATGCATTTATATAAATGAAAACAAATACGGACATATTTTTTAGTTGCAAACATTAAACATCACTTATAATATTCCGTTCAGTCAGTTGAACATTACATAGCTCACTCAATTTTTGCTTTCCCTTAAACCTCATTCCTCCTCCAAAACTTCATTCTGCATGTACTGTTCTCACAATTCCCATTTTTTCTATGTAATTTGCTCGTACCTTATTCTGAAGATCCCACTTCCTGTTCTCTTATCTCTGTTACTATACTCACTACTTCTAGTACAGTTGGTTTTATAGTAACTGCTTTTTTGGCAGCCACCAGAATTCAAATATGCAAGGCCTTACTATGTCTACGCAATTCCGATTCTATATTACAGCTCAAAAACAAACAAAAAAATCCTTAGTTACGTCAATTTGCTCACCCAGTATTTCTGACAGAGTAGTCTGCAGGGAATTTTTAAAAGTCTGCCAACTCATTACACTCCTCTCTTTCTTCCCCATTACACCTCCAACATTTGCAATCTACCCGAGGAAAAAATCTTTGGAGTCTGCTTCGGGTATAAAAATACCTATGTCAATACTTCCAAGCAAAGATCTTAAACCTTCTAGACTTTGTTGCACATCTGGGAGCCACAAATATATCCTCCCATAGCATCTTTGGGAATTGCTTAGCCAATTTCTCTTCCCAATCCTTTTTAACCTCTGACTGATTCCTATAGTTATCATGCAATATTTTCAAAGTCCTATTAATCATCCCTTTCTTCTAACAGCAGCTTTTGTTCTAGATTCTACTAAACATTCTACCAGTGCTGGTCTTTCACTTAGGCTCCCCCTATTCCTCTCTCTCTGCCTATATTCTGACATCAGTTCTGATAGGGAAGGCAATCTCTAGCCTGCAGTCCAAATTAATTCTTGGTCTTTAAATTCAATTACCTTTCCCTCCCTAATTATTTGCTCCCAATAGCTTAGTTCCTTTTGTCAGTTTTCTCTAGTAAATTCTAGCCCCCCCCCCTTGCCTGTTCTCTATACCACTAATTGCAGTCATTCATATTGGGAGAATCTGCTTTCTTCATTCTTGTGCTGGCCTAGTTATTAGAATACTTTCTGATACTTCATGAATATAATATTCTGTATGACTATAGTTATTCTCCTTACACAACTGAATCCAAAATCCCAGTCTCTCCTTTATTTCTTGAGCTCTCCCCCACTGTTTCATCATCATCCCTTTCCACTTTGAATTACAGCGTTCTGTTTGTGCTATATATAGGAGCCTTAAATGTCTAGTTCTGAAATACACATTCAAATCATGTAATCCCAAACTACCTTGATCTACTGGAAGGATGAACTTACCCATTTGACTCCTTCCCTCTTCACCTCCATATTGCAGCAGTTTATCCTTAATTTTATTAGCCAAGTTCCACTGAAATGTTATTTTGCGCCATGTAGTTCATCGCTTTGACAGAAAAATTACTCAATGCATACACTCCCTTTCCAAGTTTATCTATTATCCAGGACTATGTATTAGGAGGATGGACAGCCTGAGCATCCTAATACCTCAAGGTTGGCAGCGTCTGACACCACTATGGAATCAACAAGAGGCCTCCATACCAGTGTCACCTATCCCTGGGGGTTCACAACACTGTCAGGTTTATGCAGGATGGGCTTCACTATATCTAGCTCCCATCAATCCTTGAAACAAACCATACTGATTAGTCTTGTCTGGGAGTGGCATTGCCCAAGTTGCTGGGGGGTGAGAACCTAAAGGCCTCTTGTAAGATCTCTTCTTCTAAGGAGGTGGGGTCAGTGGGTCAAGATACACTGCTTCACCATTTTCAGGATTTCACCAAAACTTGTACTTTCAGAAGGGGACAGAGGAAACTTCTCGGTCAAGATCCGTGTCTGGGCAGACAGACTCAGAAGGGGTGTCCAAATGCTCCCTCTTGCACTGCCTCTTCCTAGGAGAACTTTGAGGGACTTGTCTGAACTGTTTCGATGAGAAGGCAGCCCAGACCTCAAAAAGTTTTGCCTACAAAGTCATTTGTCCTGAGAGACTGGACAAACAAACTTACAGGCTCTGCCTCAATGGTGCTAGGGGTGGAACATGTACCTCTTCTTACATAAAGGTCACACTGGCTCTCCTCTGCACTGAGCCATCTGCTGATGTACCCAGGGCTGAAGACATATGCACCAACTTTCAGCACTAAAGGGCTGAACAGAGTGTGCATCAACAATCGGCCCGAAAGAGTAGGGCCAGATTCAGTACCGGTCACTCAACTCCAAACCCTTCAGGCCTACTGTGGATTTTGTAAACAGCAACTAGGCTAGTGCTTGGACTAGCCCAGAGGAAATCAGCATCAATGAAAAAACTGAATTTCCTTAGGTGCCAAGAATATCAACTTGGCATCTCTCACCAATTCCAAAGTTCCTAGAGCTGAAACTAGATCCAAGGTAGGAAAGATAAGTAAAGTGGTATGGACTCTTGAGCTATTCTGGCCATGGAGGGGACCAAGAGGACACCATACTGAAGTTGAGCCTTCATAAATGCCAGCATATTCTTGTCCCAATTGAAATGGGTGGGACATGGGACAGACCTAGAAGAACAGAAAAAGCTGCAGCTGATGCGAAGTGTAAGGAAAAGAAACAGAGAAACCTCCTGCTACGAGGAGAAGCTCCCCATTCACCTACTTAGAGCAGAGTCCATGATTCCCTGAAGACTCTTGTTGAAAAGAAGAAGCACATCTAGATGGTGGGTCCTGACAAGGAGCAGAGGTTACTGCTAGCCTGGGTACCTTAGCTAGGGAAAACTTCTCTAGTATAGAACTGTTAGAGTAATCAATTCTCTTGTCTACTTTAGACTGATTGGCCTGTCCTTGTTTCTCTCATTTTTTCTTGCTCCTTATCCTCCTCCTTAGTCTGATTTAAGTAAGCCCTTGAAGACCAGTTTATTACATCAGTCCAGAAGTTTTTACATAACTGGCAGTCAGAATGACATCAGTCCAGAAGTTTTTAAATAACTGGCAGTCAGAATGTAGATATCCTACCTCAAAGCACAGAAAGGGAATATTATGTGGATTTTGAGTAAGGATTTTGTGTAGGCATTGCCTATACATTTTAAAACCAGAGGCCTTGACATCCTTATCTAATCTGAATAGTAGTCCTGTTTAGCACAGACAGAAAAAACACTAGTACAACCTTTAAGAATTTATGAAGAACAGTAAACCCCAAAACACAACCTTTTAACATACTATGTCAAATAGAATAATTTTATTATCTCAACAGATGGGAAGGAAATGATGGGGGGGGGGGGGGGATTCCAGCTGAAGAGCAAGAAAAAATAGATTGGAAAACCTGAAAAAGTTACAGTAGTGAGTCTGACAGCTAACTTACTTACCAGAATTAAAAGTAAGTGGAAAGATGCATTTTTCTTTCTCCTGACTACCACTAAAAAGCTTATTAATTTGTTTTGAGCAACACAGAGTCCCTGAAGCTCTAAATGGCAGCAATGAGATCGGGAGAATCAGAAGAGAGAAAGGGATTATGGGATAAGGGACGAGCTTGAGCTAACAAAGAGTTTGTTGTTGCCGTGAAAACACCAAGGCAGCCTGATAGGTCAGGACCAGCATAAATGCATGTCTTAGGGATGTGGCAGGAAGCAAGAGTACCTGAGAAAAACTAAAATGGACACAAAGGAGGATGTGTACATTCAGCACAGAAGGCAACCCAGCTGGGAACTGCATCAAGCAAGCAAATGCTGTGAGAGAAATTCACTAACTGCTGTACTTTTGGGCTGCCTCGTAATTAACTATTAATTTTTTCCCAGTAACTAGATATTCCACGATGTTCATCGTGTTTCACTGTTGCAGTCATTACTCTTGGTTTATCCTGCTGGCAGGCTACCCGCAATTAGCCTGAATTCCAAAGTCCTGGTCCAGCATCGGTTGCTGTCGCTGCTTCCATGACGTCAGTGCACCAGGGGTATAAAAGATGCAGCTGACGCCATTTTCTTCAGTCTTTCTTGCCGCGCGATGCCCGAAGCAAAAGCAGTTCGCAAGTGCCGGTCGGCTAACTCCTGAGATTTTCAAATCCGAATTTCAGAACCGAAGTCTTCATTAAAGCTAAGTACCCCGTTGGGGAAACTTTTTTCTTGCTCCAGACTGATGTCAGAAAAAGTTAACAATTGTATTTCTTGTGGGAAGCAAATAGCTCATAAGGATTTTCACACTTACTGTATTCCTTGCCTAGGCCCTGACCACAATGTTGCTAGCTGTCAGTTTTGTGCTAGATTTAACCAACGCACTATTAAGCGTCTGTTCGATTTCGCATTTCATTACTTTGGCTGAAGGTTTAATTATATAATGCCGAAAGAGCCGACGACCGGAACGCAAGGACAAGGAAAATGATAGGCATCAGAGGTCCAAAACCGACGACGAGGCCTCCGTTAGGCCAGTCGCTGGTTCTCAGTGAGGCGCTTTCGCAGCCCCTTGCGTCCGCTACCTCAGAGCGACAGGCCACTTCCGACTCCCACATGGAGCCGACTGGGCCTCTAGATACTCAAGGTATTGGACACTCGGAAATCATTCCCTCAGATGGGTCCAGAGCCGCTGAGCAGGCATCGGCTTCTGAGGGTGTCTTCAGACCTACGCAGTTATATGTTAAACCATCTTCAGCTTCAAAGATAAAGACTAAAGCAGCTCTAAAGACAAAAGTACAGTTTTGTACCTACCATAAATGTAGATGTTCGAGTGTAGACACTGCTGCAGTCATTACACTTGGGTTATCCTGCCATCTGGTGGTTCCCCAGCCGGCCTGAGTTCCAAAGTCCGGCCGGTCTGTCTGCTGTCCTCCCCTGACGTCAGTGCGACAGGGGTATACAAGATGCAGCAGACACCATTTTCTTCAGTTTTTCTTGCCCCAGATGTCAGGTGCCCCTAAATAGGTAGGCAATTCAAATTGCTAATAAAACATACATAAGAAAAGCAAACAACATACTTTCAGCTACCAGCAAATACTCCCCATAGGTAGTAAAAGGTAGAGGAACTAGGTACGTACTAGCCAGTAACAGGGGAAGGAGGGAGGGAGGGTAACCTGGACTGCAGCAGTGTCTACACTCGAACATCTACATTTATGGTAGGTACAAAACTGTACTATGTTCATCATGTGACACTGCTGCAGTCATTACACTTGGGTAGAATCCCAAAGCTGAGGTAGGGTGGTTGGTTCTATAAGGCATTAGGGATGGCTATAAGGCCCTGCAGCACTGCAGAGGCGAAGCCAGCTCTGGATTTAGAGTATAGAGGCAGATGGTAATGCTTGGTGAAGGTATGCACAGAACTCCATGTTGCTGCTTCCAAAATATCCTTAGTAGGTACTCCTCTGAGGTAGGCAGTTGAAGTGGCTGTTGCCCTGGTGGAGTGAGATCTAATGCTGTTAGGCACAGGTTTTCCATGGTGCGTATAGCAGAAACGTATGCAATGTCCTATCCATTTGGAAATAGTCTGTTTTGAAATAGCTTTTCCCTGTGCTGCTGCGCATATGCTACCAATAATTGCTCAGATTTTCTGAAAGCTTTGGTTTTGTCCAAGTAGAAGTGTAACTGCCTGTGAATGTCCAATGAATGCAGTAGTCTTTCCCCTTTATTCTGTGGTTTTGGATAAAAACTAGGCAAGTGAATGGTATGGTTTAGAGACGCACTTGAAACCACCTTAGGCATAAACACAGGGTTAGTTCTTAAGGACACCCTGTCCTGGTGGAAAATGAGGAAAGGTTCCACTGCCATTAGTGCCTGTAATTCTAAAAGTCTTCTTGCAGAAGTTATTGCCAGGAGAAGAGCAGTTTTCCAAGAAATGTATTTTAATTCTGCCGTGCTAGCTGGTTCAGAAGGAGGTATAGTCAATTTTTCCAAAACAAAGTTGAGGTCCCAAGTAGGAGTAGGTGCTCTATGGGGCAGTCTTATGTTTTTAGCCCCTCTGTGGTACTGTTTTAGCAAAGGATTAGAGAAAATTGGTGGATCCGTGTTGTAATGTGCAGAGATGGCAGAGGCGTGGATCTTGATGGATGAAAAGGAGAGGCCTTTGTCCAGCATCTCAGTCAAATATTGTAGTATCTGAGGAATGTTTGGCACAAGAGGATCAAGGCTATGAGCCTGGTTCCCGGCACAGAATCTCTTCCATTTGTTCGAGTAGGCTTTCCTGGTACTAGGCTTTCTGGCCTCGAGAATGACATCCATAACTGCTTTGGAGAGAGGCATTGCTTGCGTGGCTAGGGAATCTTCCATGCAGCTAGGTTTAGTGTCTTTAGCTGGCTGTGGAGTAACTGATTGTTGTGCTGAGACAGCAGATGTGGTATTAGAGAAAAAATCCAGGGTAGTCCTTGTGCTAAGTTTTTTAAGATTGGGTACAAGTGCTGGCATGGCCAGTCTGGTGCAATCAGGATAATTTTTGGCTCTTCTCCCAAAGTACTCATAAAGGCCAGGCAAGAAGAGGCAGTGGTGGAAAAGCATATACATGTAGGTTTGTCCGGCTGAATGAGAGGGCATCCACTTTCCATGCTTGCGGATGCTAACTCCTTGGACAGAATTTTCTTTAGCTGGCAATTCATTGGGGAGGCAAACAGATCTATGTCCGGGCTCCACCATTTCTTTGTTATCATTCTGAATATTTCAGGATTCAATTCCCATTCGTGGGGATCCATGATATTTCTGCTTAAGTCATCTGCCAGTGTGTTTTTCTCTCCTGGCAAGGATTGTGCTTGTAGATGAACTTGAAAGTTTATAGCGGTGTTCCACAAGGTCATGGCTTGTCTGCAGAGGGGGTAGGAGTGAGTGCCCCCTTGCTTGTTTATGTACCACATAACTGTGGTGTTGTCTGTCTTTAGTTGTAGTTGTCCTGGATGCAACAGACCCCTGAAAGCTATAAGGGCATTTTGTACAGCTAGCATCTCTTTTTGATTGATGTGCAGATGCAAACTAAGTAAACTTGAGCAGAATGAAGAAGACACACACAATTGAGGAATTATTGTAAAGCGCTTTACGTTTATGACAAATCACAAACTTCATCAGACAATTTACACAATAAAACAGTTCATTTAAATACTCTTAAACAACCAATCATAATACGTATATAATTAATTTAAAAATCTCTTAAACAGATAGTACTATTTAAGTACGCTATATAAATAATATAAGAAATACTTCAAAATACATTAATGCCACCTTACTTTACCAGTTTAAATGAATAACTTTGTTGTTAAAATGTAATAAAACACTCAGTAAACAATACAATTAGGAACCCCACTTATATTGAGTGGTCACAATGTTGCTCAACGTCTTAGATTTCTCAATTTTAATACGCTACTCAGCACACATCCATCATTTAAACCTGGCAAACTATAAGCATTTAATCTAATTTGCCAGGAAGTTCCATTTCATCGAGTTTAAGAACCTCAGAACCACCCCTAGAGTCACTGTGAACCTGATCTATTACAATAGATTTGAATTTATGATCAGGAAAACAGCCAACATGCTTTGCTAAAGCATTTTCAGATTTGTTTTTCCTAATAGCATACAGATGTTCATAAATGCGGTTTCGGAGTTTTCTTTCAGTTTTGCCAACGTAAAACGCTGGGCAAAACTGGCACTTGGCAAGGTATACAACTAATTTAGAGTTGCAGTTATTTCTCCATTTCAAATTATAATATACATTGTTCACACTAAACCTGTTAGATTCTATAATATGTGAACAATAATTGCAGCTCTGACATTTGTACATGCCAGGTGTTCTAACAGTGTTAAGTTTCTTAACTTCACAATAGGTTTTAAGATTCATACCCCTCTTATAAGTTACAAGGGGGTATTCTCCCACACTGTTAAAAACACTACAGTCACTCTTAAAGATTTGCCAGTTTTTCTTCAAAATACCAAAACAACTATTACTGCCAAGTTGTAAGTGGTAATAAAAGAAGTTGGAAATACCTTTAAGTCATCTTGTATATCAGAAACTTCTACCAAACTATTCATCGCAACATTGTTACTGTTTAGATCATTACTAGACTTATTTAACAATGGTGTATAAAAATGTGACTGTCGTTTCTGTGAAACTTCATTAATTAGCTCATCAATGAGATATTCAGGGTAACCACAGGCTAAGAACATAGTTTTCATATACTCACATTCATCATAAAATTCAACATCGATAGTAATAATACGTGCGGCACTAACCAGTTGGCCTTTTACTATGGCTCGTTTCTGGTGATGTGGATGACAACTTGTATAATGGAGTATTGAATTGCAATAAGTATTCTTCCTATGGATGGCTGCAGTGTACCTGCCCATAGCCCTATCCTTAGATAGTGTTATGTCAAGATAAGCAATGGAATTAACATCAAATGAATGAGTGAATTTTAAAAAGGAGGTAGTTGTATTTAAATACTCAACCAGGTTTGCACTGAGTACTTCGTCACCATCCAACAGTATAAAAATGTCCAAAAAACGAGTGTAGAATACTATATGTTCTTTAAATCTACAATTATCATTGTTCACATAAAAATGTTCCCAATAAGCCATGACCATATTGGCCACACTGGCACCGCATGGAGAGCCCATGGCTACCCCAATTTTTTGAAGAAAAAACTTTTCCTCAAACATGAAAAAGTTATTTTCTAAAACTAGGCTTAACAGTTCTTCTACTAATAAATACTCATCAGTAGGGCAACCTTGGAGTAATAGCAACTCATGAATCCATTCTAAAGCCTCCTTGTGAGGTATACAGGTATATAAATCCTTGACGTCTATGGTCAAGAAGTTGTTACTAGGTTTAAAGACTAAGTCATTAATGTTCCTCAAAAAGGTCCATGAATCCTTACAAATTTGTTTGAAGTTGACTAAATATTTTTGTAAAATAAAGTCCACAACCTTAGCACAGGTGTACGTAGGTGAACCTCTACTGTCAACTAAAGGACGCATTGGGGGATTCTCCAGATTTTTATGAATTTTTGGAATACCAAAAAAACAAGGAAATCTGGGGAACAAAGTAAACATAAAGTTGTAAATAGGTTGAGTTATTCTTCCTTCAATATAAAGATCTTCTATCACATTCTTAATTAAGTTATATGCTCTGTTTATTTCTGAAAGTGAACTTGCTGCATAGGACGGTGAGTTTAACAATTCCAGCATCCTATTAGAGTAGTCGTCGTTGTCAAAAATAACAACGCCACCACCCTTATCTGGTTTGCATATTCTTATAGCATTCACTTTCATAAAATCCAAACATTCTCTTTCTTTTAGGAAAGCCTTATTTTTGTTTACAACTGTTTTGGACTGTGCTAAGTTGCGGATGTCCAATTCACAAAACTGTTCGAATGTTTTTATTAAAGGATTCATGGGTGGATTGAAAGTACTAGGAACCCTAAACACATTTGGGTCATTAGTTGTGTTGTCACCCATTAACATGTTTAAATTGAGTTTCCTAGTATAAAGTTTTAAGTCAATAATAGTTTTAACAACATCTAACCTACGTGGGGCACGTAAGTTTGCCCTTTAGATAGCAAATTTATTAAATCGGAGTGTATATGTGCCTTAGAAAAGTTATACACAGTAAAATCACCACTTGTGTTATGTAATATCACTGGTTGGCAGTTACAAGGAAAACTGACTTGATCTTCACTAAAAGAGTCTTGGAGTGGAGATGTTGGTGGAGGCATGTCACTAAATATATCATTCTCAATAAGCGGTGTTCCACAAGGTCATGGCTTGTCTGCAGAGGGAGTAGGAGTGAGTGCCCCCTTGCTTGCTTATGTACCACATAACTGTGGTGTTGTCTGTCTTTAGTTGTAGTTGTCCTGGATGCAACAGACCCCTGAAAGCTATAAGGGCATTTTGTACAGCTAGCATCTCTTTTTGATTGATGTGCAGATGCCTTTGTCCTGTGTTCCACTTGCCCTAAATACATTTTCCTGCCATGTGTGCTCCCCAGGCGTAATCCGATGCATCTGTTGTCAGTGTTTGCCTGGCTGTGGGTTGAGTGAAAGGCTGTCCCTTGTTGAGGTGACAAGCTTGAGCCCACCATCGAAACTCCTGTTGAAGGCAAGGTATTAGTGGTATAACTGTTTCCAAACTTTGACAGTGTTGAGACTATACATTCTTTAGGTACCATTGTAGTTTCCTCATACGCAGTCTGGCATATGGAATTAGTAGTATGCAAGATGCCATGAAGCCCAAGGCCTGCAGAATTTTTCTTGCAAGGAGTTGGGTCTTTGTTGCCATTAATTGAAAGTATTGGGTCAGTTGTCCTTGCTTGTCTGGCGTGAGAAAAGCCATCTGGACCGTTGTGTTCAAGCTGGCACCCAGGAATATTATCTCTTGTGAGGGCACTAGCTTTGATTTATTTTCATTTACTGTGTACCCCAGGCAACTTAACTTTTTTTACAAACACCAGATGCTGTAGAAGAATGTCCTTGCTCTCTGCTTGAATCAGGCAGTCGTCCAGGTATGGGCAAATTTGAATTCCTTTCTGTCTGCAAAATGCAATTACTGGTGCCAGGCACTTTGTGAAGACCCTGGGCGCAGTAGATAATCCAAAGAGCAGTGCAGAGAATTGATAGTGCATGGGACCAGCTAAGAACCTGAGGCATAGTCTGCAGTTTTGTCTGATAGGGACATGCAGGTATGCCTCCTTGAGGTCAGGAATCCGCGAGCCAAGCTTGCTTGCTGGCATGGGAAGAAGCTGCTGTAATGTCAACATTTTGAATTTGAACATCCAGGTAGGAAAGATCCAGAATGGGCCTCCGTTTTGCTTTGTTCCTGGAAAGAAAGAAGAAGGTCTGAGGTAAAATCCTTGTTCCTGTGGTGGTACCTTTTGGATAGCTCCCATGTTCATGAGTGCCTTAATTTGTTTTTGGGCCTCTGCCCATTGATTTAGTGGCATATTTGGCATTCCTTTTAATCTTGGCAGAGTGTGAAAGTGGAACCTGTAACCTTTTGAAATTATATTGAGAACCCATTTTGTCTTGGGTGATCATATCACAATTGTGATAAAAAAAATGCCAGTTTTCCTCCCAAAGGGGCTGCCAAGAGTGAGTTGTTTGGCAGCTGAAGTGAGAAGTCATTGGGGCTGTTTTTTATATGGTTGGTGCCTGTCTTCCCCTTATTTCTGGCCTGATGCACCCCACTGCCGAGGCCTGTAAGGACCTTGTGGTTGACCTCTACCTCTTGGCCGTCTGTATCTGCCTCTTTGAGGTCTGTCATTAACTGGAAAGGACCAATTCTTTGTTGGCCAGTTTCTACTAAATCGAGGAGGCTGAACTTGTAAGAAATCCTTCACTGTTTGCATAGATTTTGCCTTATCCTCCATTTTCTTTAATACCTCTTCTGCCTTAACTCCAAATAAAACATCCTGCTGATCCAAAGGGCAGTGCAGAGAATTGAAAGGTGCATCCAGTTATTTAGCTTTAACATGATCTGGTAACGTATGTTCTTTTAACCATGCATGTCTTCTAATGACAGAGCCTGTAACCGCTGCTCTGCATGAAGCCTCTAAAGAATCAAAACCGCATTGTAAAGTATGCTTTCCCACTTGTTCAGCGGCATGCAATAAATCCTGCATTTCTTTAAAATTGGGGGGGGGGGTCTGTATCTGGAAGCATTTTTTGTTTCAACTGAGACATCAAAAATTGCTGACATTTTAGCATGTGAAACTGGCAATTTAAGGCTCTCATTGCTAAGGTTGCAGACGTATATACTTTCTATCCCCATCTGTCTAGTGCTCTGGAATCTCTGTCAGAGGGAACTGGGTTCTTTGCTGATGAGGCCTTAACCCCTTTGGGTCCCTGAGAAATAGTTTCAGGATCAGCAACAGGGCTTTTATACAGAAATTTGTGAGAGTCAGGCACTCTGTAATATCTGTCCGGTTTAAGTTGAGCTGGTGGTAAGGAATCAGGGTTTAAGCTGGATTCAGTGTACACATCATCCACAATATCTAGCACTGGCGGAATAGCCAGGGGTCTGTGTTGAGGTAATAATAGGAAGTCTCTGAGCCTTTTCTTGGATTCTGAATAATCCTGGCCTTCCCAATGGAAATGCTCCCTCATGGTATATAAGGTTTCCCCAAAGTAGTCGTCCTCAGGTGGAGAGGCTGATGGAATAGATTCCTCAGCATCAGAATCTTCATAAGGGGGTAAAGGATATCCCACGTCTGAGGATGAATCTGAGGAAATGGACCTCTGGTCGGATGAATCATAATCTGCATCCTGTCTAGGCCTTTTATCAGGTGGGGGATGGGAACCCTGATCAGAGTGATTAGGTCTTCGGCCATTTTGAGCATTTGTTTCTTAGGCATGGAGGCCTATCCTGGAGAATGCTGTACTTGTTTCTCAGTTTTTAAAAGGAGGCTTTGACTTAGAAGAGGGTTTAATGCTTAGCTGTGTAGGTCTGAAGACACCCTCTGAGGCTGCGGGTAGCTCAGGTACTCCAGATCCCTCTGCAGGATCGGATTCGGTCTGCTGAAAAACTAGTGTGTCCGAAGGCCCAGCCATCTCCACATGGGGGTCGGGGGCAGCCTGTGGTTCTGCAGAAGCAGTTGTCAGGGGCTTACATCGTCAGTTCTGGGTCTCGGATGCCTGTCCTTGTCTTTGCGGTTTTTATGAATACCGGTAGTCGGAAGTTCCAATGGCATGGTATAATTAAATTTTCTGCCAAAGTAATGTCGGGCAAAATCAAACAGACGTTTAATAGTGAGCTTATTAAACCTAGCACAAAACCGACAACCAGTAACATCGTGGTCTGGCCTAGGCATGGGATACAATAAGAATGGAAATCCTTATGAAGTATTTGCTTCCCACAAGAAATACAGTTATTAACTTTTACTGACATCGGTCTGAGGCAGAAAAAGTTTCAACGGGTACTTAGCTTTGTAGAAGACTTTGGTTCTGGATTTGGAATGAAAATCTCAGGAGTAGGCCGACCGACACTTGAACTGCTTTTGCTTCAGGCACCGCGGCAGGAAAGACTGAAGAAAATGGCGTTGGCTGCATCTTGTATACCCCTGTCGCGCACTGACGCCAGGGAGGAGGCGACAGCAGCCGACGCGGACGGGACTTTGGAACTCAGGCCGGCTGGGGAACCGCTTGAAGGCAGGATAACCCAAGTTTAATGACTGCAGCAGTGTCACACGATGAACATTAGAGCAGTACAGCATTCTCCTACTCAAACTTCCATGCCTAAAAAACAGATGCTTAAAATGGCTGAAGACCTAATTACTTTGATCAGGGTTCCCATCCTCCTGATAGGAGGCCTAGGGAAGAGACAGAATGTGAGTCTTCTGATCAGGTTTCTATTTCCTCTGATTCCTCTTCCGAACAGGGTTATTCTATTCCTCCATATGAGGATTCTTATGCTGAAGAATCCATTCCTTCAGCCACTTCTCCTGAGGATTATTCTTTTGGGGAAACCCTGCATACCATGAGGGAACATTTCCACTGAGAGAGCCAAGATTACTCAGAATCTAAGAAAAGGTTCAGAGACTTTCTGCTACTACCTCAGCACAGACCCCTTGCTATTCCACCTGTTCTAGACATTGTAGATGATGTATTTTCAGAGTCCGGCCTGTCCCCTGACTCTTTACCCCCTGCACCTGCTAAGCCTGACAGATACTACCAGGTCCCAGATTCTCAAATTCCTATATAAAAAACCCGCTGCTGACCCAGAAACTAAAGGGGTCAAAGCTTCCACTGCAAAAAACCCTGTCCCCTCTGATAGGGATTCTGGGGCTCTGGACACACGGGGGAAAAAAAGTTTACACTTCTGCTACCTTGGCTGTAAGGGCTTTAAATTGTCAGTTTCACATGCTTAAACATCAGCAATACTTAATGTCACTGCTTAAACAGAAAATGTTGACAAAGTCTGAATGTTCAGAGAACAAGGAAATGCAGGATTTATTGCATGCAGCTGAACAAGTGGGGGTGGGGAAAGCATACTTTGCAATGTGGTTATGATTCACTGGAGGCCTCTTGCAGGGCCGCTGTTACAGGTTCTGTTATTCGAAGGCATGCTTGGTTAAAGGAACAGAATCACCTCACCTGATCATGTTAAAGCAAAATTATTAGATGCTCCATTACAGCATGATACTTTGTTTGGTGCTAAAGCAGAAGAGGTGTTGAAGAAAATGGAGGATAAAGCAAAATCCATGCAGACAGTTAAGGATTTTTTACAGGTACAGCCACCCAGATTTAGCAGGAACCGGCTTTCCAAAAATTGGTCCTTTCCAGTGTCAGACAGGCCACAAAGAGGCAGACACAGACATCCCAGAGGCAGATCTCAGCCCCAAAACTCATACAGGCCTAAACAATGGGGTGCTCCTACCACCAAAAGTGGAGAAGACAAATCACAACCTTACAGGAAACAGTCCCAATGACTTTCCTCTGCCAGATCCAAGCACTTTCTTTTGGCAGCCCCCTTAGGGGGAAAACTAGCACTTTTTTCACCAAATTGGCAAATGATTACCCAAGACAAATGGGTCTTGAACATAGTGTCCCAGGGCTACAGGTTCCATTTTCACACCCTGCCAAGGGCAAAAGGTATGCCAGACCTGCCACACAATCAATGGGCAGAGGCACACAAGCAAATTACAGCCCTCATGGACATGAGGGCCATTCAACAAGTACCACAACAAGAGCAGGGGCAAGGATTTTACTTGAGATATTTCTTGGTGCCCAGAAAGGACAAAACCTGGAGACCAATACTGGACCTGTCTATACTAAACACGTTTCTGGAGGTTCCAAAATTCAAGATGCTGACTCTACAGCAGCTACTGCCCATGCTGGGCAAGAAGGCTTGGCTCGTAACTTTGGACCTAAAAGAGGCATACCTGCATGTCCCCAATCAGACAATCTTGCAAAACATACCTCAGATTCATAGCTGGCTCAATGCACTACCAATTCTCTGCACTTTTGGCTTATCTCTCCTGCCCTAGTGTCTTCACAAAATGTCTGGCTCCAGTAATTGCATTTTGCAGACAAACAGGAATTCAAATATATCCCTACTTGGACGACTGCCTTATTCAAGCAGAGAACAAAGACATTCTTCTAAAGCATCTGGCGTTTGTAAAAAGATTACTAATTTGCCTAGGGTACACGTTAAACGAAAATAAATCAAAACTAGTACCCTCTCAAGAGATAATATTCCTGGGTGCAAGCTTAAATACAACTGCCTAGATGGCTTATCTCACGCCAGACAAAGGCAACTGACTTCTTACTTCAAAAAGTTGGCAACAAAGACTCGGTTATCTGTAAGGAAAATCCTGCAGGCCTGGGGCTTCATGGCATCCTGCATTCTACTAATTCCACATGCCAGACTGCATATGAGGAAACTACAATGGTATCTAAAAAGTGTTTGGACTCCAGATTTTTATGGAATTTTGGAAACACCAAAAACAAGAAATCTGGGGAACAAAGTAAAACATAGTTGTAAATAGGTTGGAGTTATTCTTTCCAATATAAAGATCTTCTATCACATTCTTAATTGTTATATGCTCTGTTTATTTCTGGAAAAGGAACTTGCTGCATAGGATCGTGAGTTTAATAAATTGTTATCTTGATATAGTCGTTGTCAAAAAATAACAACGCCACCACTTATCTGGTTTGCATATTCTTATAGCATTCACTTTCATAAACCAAAATTCTCTTTCTTTTTAGGAAAGCCTTGTTTTTGTTTACAACTGTCGGACTGGTGCTAAGTTATGGATACCAATTCACAAAACTTGTTCGTTTTTTATTAAAGGATTCATGGTGGATTGAAAGTACTTAAACACACGGGTCATTAGTTGTGTTGTCACCCATTAACATGTTTAAATTATTTTAGCATAAAGTTTTAAGTCAATAATAGTTTTAATAACATCTAACCTACGTAAGTAATGTAAGTTTGCCCTTTAGATAGCAAATTTAGTTAAATCGAGGTATATGTGTTCAAGTTATACACAGTAAAATCACCCACTTGTGTTATGTGTAATATCACTGGTTACAGTTACAAGGAAAACTGACTTGATCTTCACTAAAAGAGTCTTATGAGATGTTGGTGGAGGTCGTCACTAAATATCATTCTCAATAAGCGGTTCCACAAGGTCAGGGCTTGTCTGCAGAGGGGTAGGAGTGAGTGCCCCTGTTTGTTTATGTACCACATAAATGTGTGTTGTCTGTCTTTAGTTGTAGTTGTCCTGGATGCAACAACAGACCCTGAAAGCTATAAGGGCATTTTGTACATTAGCATCTCTTTTACTGGATGTGCAGATGCTCTTTGTCCTGTGTTCTACTTGCCCTAAATACATTTTCTGCCATGTGTGCTCCTGTATGTAATCCGATGCATCTGCTGGTGTTTGCCTGGTTGTATTATGAAGGCTGTCCTTGTTGAGAGGGATGCTTGAGCCCACCATCGAAACTCCTGCTGAAGGCAAGGTATTAGTGGTATAACTGTTTCCAAACTTTGACAGTGTTGAGACTATATATTCTTTAGTACCATTATTTCTCACACGCAGTCTACAAGGTGGAATTAGTAGTATGCAAGATGCCATAGCTTCCAAGGCCTGCAGAATTTTTCTCTTGCAAGGAGTTGGCCTTGTTGCCATTAATTGAAAGTATTGGGTCATGTCCTGCTTGTCTGATGGAGAAAAGCCATTCAACTGCTGTGTCTAAGCTGGCAACCTAGAACATTATCTCTTGTGAGGGCACTAGCTGATTTGGCTTTACTACTGTGTAAATTCCCCAGGCAACTTAACTTTTTTACAAACAATTTATTGTAGAAGAAATGTCCTTGCTCTCTGCTTGAACTCAGGCAGTCGTCCAGGTATGGGCAACTGACCTTTCTGTCTGCAATGCACTACTGGGTGCCAGGCACTTTGTGAAGACCCCATGCAGTAGATAACCAAAAGAGCAGTGCAGAGAATTGATAGTGCATGGGACCAGTTAAGAAACCTGGAGGCATGTCCGCAGTTTTGTCTGATAGACATGCAGGTATGCCTTGAGGTCCAAATGAGGCCAAGCTTGCTTGCCCAGCATGGGAAGAAGCTGCTGTAATGTCAACATTTTGAATTTCGGAACATCCAGGTAAGGAAAGATCCAGAATGGGCCTCCAAGCTTTGTCTTTCCTGGGAACCAGAAAGAGTCTTGAGTAAAATCCTTGCCCTTGTTCCTGTGGTGGTACCTTTTGGATAGCTCCCATGTTCATGAGTGCCTTAATTTGTTTTTGGGCCTCTGCCCATTGATTTAGTGGCATATTTGGCATTCCTTTTAATCTTGGCAGAGTGTGAAAGTGGAACCTGTAACCTTTTGAAATTATATTGAGAACCCATTTGTCTTTGGGTGATCATATCACAATTGTGATAAAAAAATGCCAGTTTTCCTCCTCCCAAAGGCTGGCAGTGAGTTGTTTGGCAGCTGAAGTGTAGTTGGGGCTGTTTTTTATATGGTTGGTGCCTGTTTTCCCTTATTTCTGGCCTGATGTACCCCACTGCCGAGGCCTGTGGGCGACCTTGTAGGTTGGACCCTCACCTCTTGGTCAGTTTGTATCTGGGCTCTCTTTGCGCCTGTCATTAACTGGAAGACCAATTCTTTGTTGGCCAGTTTCTACTAAATCGAGGAGGCTGAACTTAAAGAAATCCTTCACTGTTTGCATAGATTTTGCTCTTATCCTCCATTTCTTTAATACCTCTTCAATTCCAACAATAAAACATCCTGCTGATCCAAAGGGGTGCAGAGAATTGAAAGGTGCATCCAGTTATTTAGCTTTAACATGATCTGTAACGTATGTTCTTTTTTAACCATGCATGTCTTCTAATGACAGAGCCTGTAACTGCTTGCTCTGCATGAAGCCTCCTAAAGAATCAAAACCGTGACAGAAGTATGCTTTCCACTTGTTCAGCGGCATGCAATAAATCCTGCATTTCTTTAAAATTGGGGTCTGTATTCGAAGCATTTTTTTGTTTCTAACTGAGACATATCAAAAATTGCTGACATTTAGCATGTAAACTGGCAATTTAAGGCTCTCATTGCTAAGGCTGTAGACGATATACTTTTCTATCCCCATCTGTCTAGTGCCCAATCTCTGTCAGAGGAACGGGGTTTTGCTGATGAGGCCTTAACCCCTTTGGGTCCCTGGAGAAACAGTTTCAGGACTGTAGTACAGGGCTTTATAAGTACAGAAATTTGTGAGAGCCAGGCACCTGTAATATCTGGGTCCGGGTTTAAGTTGAGCTGGTGGTATAAGTGAATCAGGGTTGCCGGATTCAGTGTACACATCATCCACACATATCTAATTGGCGGAATAGCCAGGGTCTGTGTTGAGGTAATAATAGGTGTCTCTGAGCCTTTTCTTGGATTCTGAATAATCCTGGCCTTCCCAATGAATGCTCCCTCATGGTATATATAAGGTTTCCCAAAGTAGTCGCCCCTCAGGTGGAGAGGCTGATGGAATAGATTCTCAGCATCAGAATCTTCATAAGGGGGCAAGGATATCCCAGGTCTGGAGGATGAATCTGAGGAAATGGACCTCTGTCGGATGAATCATAATCTGCATCCTGTCTAGGCCTTTTATCAGGTGGGGGATGGAACCCTGATCAGAGTGATTAGGTCTTCGCCATTTTGAGCATTTGCTTTAGGCATGGAGGCCCATCCTGAGAATGCTGTACTTGTTTCTTAGTTTTTAAAGGAGGCTTCTGACTTAAATAGGGTTTAATGCTTAGCTGTGTAGGTCTGAAGACACCCTGAGGCTGGGGCGGGTAGCTCAGGTACCAGATCCCCGGCAGGATCGGATTCGGTCTGCTGAAAACCAGTGTGTCCGGGTTGCCCAGCCATCTCCACATGGGGGTCAGCAGCCTGTTCTGTAGAAGCAGTTGTCAGCTTACATCACAGTTCTGGGTCTCGGATGCCTGTCCTTGTCTTTGCGTGTTTTTATGAATACCGTAGTCGGAAGTTCCAATGGCATGGTATAATTAAATTTTCTACAAAGTAATGTCGGGCAAAATCAAACAGACGCTATTGCGCTTATTATTAAACCTAGCACAAAACCCACAACCAGTAACATCGTGGTCTGGCTCTAGGGCATGGGATACAATAAGAATGGAAACTATGAAGTATTTGCTCCCACAAGAAATACAGTTATTAACTTTACTGACACGATCTGAGGCAAGAAAGTTTCAACGGGTACTTTAGCTGTAGAAGACTTTGTTCTGATTTGGAATGAAAATCTCAGTGGAGTAGGGCCGACCACACTCTGCGAACTGCTTTTTGCTTCAGGCACCGCACGCAGGAAAGATCGAAGAAAATGAAGCGCCGGCTGCATCTGTATACCCCTGTCGCACTGACGCTGTGGGAGGAGGCGGCAGCAGCCGACGCCGGACCGGGACTTTGGAACTCAGGCCGTGCTGGGGAACCGCTGAAGGCAGGATAACCCAAGTTTACCGACTGCAGCAGTGTCAATGATGAACACAGAGCAGTATACAGCATTCTCCTACCTGCCCATGCCTAAAAACAGATGCTTAAAATGGTTGAAGACCTAATTACTTTTGATCAGGGGTTCTATCCCTCCTGATAAGAGGCCTAGGGAAGAGACAGAACGTGAGTCTTCTGATCAGGTTTCTATTTCCTGATTCCTCTTCCCGAACAGGGTTATTCTCTATTCTCCATATGAGGATTCTTATGCTGAAGAATCCATTCCTTCAGCCACTTCTCCTGGAGGATTATTCTTTGGGGAAACCCCACACTATGAGGGAAACATTTTACCGGGAGAGCCAAGATTACTCAGAATCTAAGAAAGGTTCAGAGACTTTCTGCTACTACCTCAGCACAGACCCCTTGCTATTCCACCTGTTCTAGACATTGTAGATGATGTATTTCAGAGTCCGCCTGTCCTTGACTCTTACCCCTGCACCTGCTAAGCCTGACAGATACTACCGGTCCCAGATTCTCAAATTCCATATAAAATCCTGCTGTTGACCCAGAAACCAAGCAACAAAGCTCACTGCAAAAACCCTGTCCTCTGATAGGGATTCTGGGGCCTGATTACATGGGGAAAAGTTTACACTTCTGCTACCTTGGTTGTAAGGGCTTTAAATTGTCAGCTCTACATGCTTAAACATCAGCAATACGAATGTCACTGCTTAAACAGAAAATGTTGACAAAGTCTGAATGTTCAGAGAACAAGGAAATGCAGGATTTATTGCATGCAGCTGAACAAGTGGGAAAGCATACTTGCAATGTGGTTATGATTCACTGGAGGCCTTGCAGGGCCGCTGTTACAGGTTCCATATTCAAGGCATGCTTTGGTTAAAGGAACAGAATCACCTCACCTGATCATGCGTTAAAGCAAAAATTATTAGATGCTCCATTACAGCATGATACTTTGTCGGTGCTAAAGCAGAAGAGGTGTTGAAGAAATGGAGGATAAAGCAAAACCATGCAGACAGTTAAGGATTTTACAGTACAGCCATCCAGATTTAGCAGGAACCGGCTTCCAAAAAATTGGTCCTTCAGTGTCAGACAGGCTACAAAGAGGCAGATACAGACATCCCCCAGAGGCAGATCTCAGCCAAAACTCATACAGGCCTAAACAATGGGTGCTCCTACCCAAAAGTGGAGAAGACAACCACACAACCTTACAGGAAACAGTCCCAATGACTTTCCTCTGCCAGAGATCCAAGCACTTTTGGCAGCCCCTGGGGAAAACTACACTTTTTCACCAAATTGGCAAATGATTACCCAAGACAAATGGGTCTTGAAATATAGTGTCCCAGGGCTACAGGTTCCATTTTTCACACCCCACTAAGGGCAAGCAGGCGCGACCTGCCACACAATCAATGGGCAGAGGCACAAAGACTATGAGCCCCATGGACATGAGGCCATTCAACAAGTACCTACAACAAGAGTAGGGGCAAGGATTTTACTTGATATTTCTTTAAGTCGTAGTTACAAAACCTGGAGACTTACTGGACCTGTCTATACTAAACACGTCGAGGTTCCAAAATTCAAGATGCTGACTTATTAGTACATTGCCATGCTGGGCAAGAAGGTCATCGAATTTTGGACCTAAAAAGAGGTATACCTGCACAGTCCCTAATCAGACAATCTTGCAAAACATACCTCAGATTCATAGCTGGCTCAATGCACTACCAATTTCGCACTCTCACTATCTCCTGTTTCTAGTGGCCTCAAAATCATTCCAGTAATTGCATTTGCAGACAAACAGGAATTCAAATATATTCCTACTTCTGGACTCCACTGCCTTTATTCAAGCAGAGAACAAAGACATTCTCTTCTAAAGCATCTGGCATTTGTAAAAGATTACTAATCGTTTGCCTTAGGGTACACGCTAAACGAAAACAAATCAAAACTAGTACCTCTCAAGGGTAGATAATATTCCTGGCAGCAAGCTTAAATACAACCTGCCTTAGATGGCTTATCTCATGCCAGACAAAGGCAACTGGATTTCTTTACTCAAAAAGTTCACAACAAAGACCTGTTATCTGCAAGGAAAATCCTGCAGGCCTGGGGCTTGCTATGGCATCCCCGGTATTCTACTAATTCCATATGCCAGACTGCATATGAGGAAACCACAATGGTATCACCTAAAAGTGTTTGACTCAGCATTGCACACAGCCTGGAGACATATTTAATTCACTCTCACCCCTTGCCTGCAACAGGAGTTTTCATGGTGGGCACAGGCCTGTCACCAGTAGAACAAGGGTCTGCCATTCACTCTTACCCGCACAGCCAGACAGACACACTAACAACGGATGCATCAGATTATGCCTGGGGCCCATACAGGAAAATGTATTCAGGGCACATATTCGCAAGCCAGATGCATCTTCCATATATCAATCAAAAAGAGATGCTAGTTGGGTTCAGAATGAACCCTGACAGCTTCTCTAAGGATCTACTTCATCCAGGACAGCTACTGATAAAGACGGACAATACTATGGTTAAGTCATGTAGTACATAAACAAGCAGGAGGCACACATTCCTACCCCTCTGCAGACAAGCAATGACCTTGTGGGACACAGCATTGACTTATCAAGTTCTACCTGTAAGCACAATTCCTGCCAGGAAAAACAAATACTTGGCAGACTTAATCCAAGCAGTAACCTCATGGATCCCCATGAGTGGAAACTAGATCCAGCACAAGTCTTCAGCATGGATAATAAGGGAAATGGGGATGCCCAGACATAGATCTAGATGCCTCCCCTCACAACTGCCAATTACAGAGATTTCTGCATTGCTGATTTGAATATCACAAACAAGCATGGAGAGTTGACACCTGTCCTTCAGCTGGAAAACCTAACAGTAAATGCCTTTTCCCCTCCCTGCCTCTCCTTCCCAAGGTACTCCTAAAAGTCAGACAAGAGAAGCCAAAAATGATACTGATTGCATTCAGACTGGCCACGCCAGCACTGGTACCCAATCCCAAAGAGCTTGGTTCTCAAGGTCCAGTATGGATACTGCCCTTCAAACTTATCACTTGGGCTGACCCAACAAAACAATCAGATCCTGCACAGCCAACTTCAGGGACCTTAAATCTGGCAGCATGGCATAATGTAGCCAGTCGGAACACTCCTCTTTCAAAAGCTGTTATGGATGTTATCTTTGGAGGGCCAGGAGGCCCAGCATCAGTAGTAACTATGCAGAAAATGGAAGAGATTTGTGCTTAGAACCAGAACAAGGCATTGACACGTACCAAATATTCTCAGATTTTGCTAATACCTAACTGAGATGCTGGACAAAGGCCTTCCTTTTCATCAATTAAGAACGCGCTCTGCCATTTCAGCTCATTGGCAATACAGAACCACCTATCTTTCTCATCCTTTATCAAGGCAGCACTTCAGAGGCCAAAACATCAGGCCTCCAAGGAGAGCACCATTCAGATATGGACCCCTTAACCTCATGTTCCTTTGGAAAAACTCAACACTGCCTCCTTGAGCCAGCCTCAACAGCCAGATATGTACCTTATTTTGGAAAATAGCTCGCCCTAGCACAACCTCTGCAAACGAGTCTCGGAGTTACAAGACTATGGCTGTGGGAACTTATCATTTTCATCCAGATGGGTTTCTCCTGAGGACAAACCCAACATTTATACCCAAGGTGGTGTCCAGTGGTCTCAACCAAACCTTTCACTTGCCTACCTTTATCCAAAACCCACAGAATAAGGGTGAGAAAATTCTGTATCTTTGACATACACACAGGCAGCCACGCTTCATTTGGACAGAACTAAAGTTTTCAGAAAGACTGAGCAACTTTTAGTGTCATATGCTACAGGATCACAAGTAAGGCTATCTCAAAACAGAATATTTCTAAATGGATAGGTCATTGCACCCATTTCAAGTTATTCTCAGTATTACAAATCAGTGCCTAAGGGCATTAGGCCCTCATTCTCAGAGCAGCAGCCACTTCACAGCCTTCCCATAGGAGTACAACCAAAGACATCTTAGAGGCTGCAACTTGGAGTTCAGTGCACACTTACAAAGCACCACCACTTACCTCTTTATTCTAAATCCAGAGCAGGCTTTGCCACCAGAAAAGGTAGGGCCTCACAGCATCTCCTAACTTATTATTTGCCACCATCCTCAGCTTTGGGATTCAACTCTGAGTAATGACTGCAACAGTGAAACACTAGTGAACATACTACAGTTGTGTACCTACTATAAATGTAGATGTTCGAGTAGTATTCACTGTTGCAGTCCAGGCGTACCTCCCCTCCATCCCCCTTTCTTTTGCTGGGGTTTATCTGTACTTTCATTCTATACAACCTATGTGTGTATTTGCTTGTAGATGAAGGAAATGTTTTTACTGCATGTATGTTTATTGGCATAATATATTTAGCCTACCCCTTTGGGGGGCACCTGACATCTGGGGCAAGTAAACTGAAGAAAATGGCGCTGGTTGCTTCTTTATACCCCTGCACACTGACGCCAGGGAAGGAGGCTACAGCAAATCACGCCAGACCAGGATTCTTGAATTATACCACTGCAGGTAGCCTGCCAGTAGGATAAACTCAAGAGTAATGACTGCAACAGTGAATACACCTCTAACATCTACATTTATGGTAGGTACACAACTGTACTTTAGGCTTTACAAACCTAAGCATCATTCTCCACAGCCTGAAGATTTATTTAATTTGTTAGATACCAGAGTTAAACATTGGTAAGCAACTATAACAACTCCATGTGTACAGTAGGAAGTCTGAATGTTTAAATGTATAAATACCAACCAGTTTTAAAAACTAAAAAAATACATTACAACTGCAAACTGTGTTACTTAGTATATATTAACATAAATAACGTTAAGAAATACAAATGTACCTTTATGTACATCGCTTTATCATACTACAGAGAAGTTTCTGTGCTCTTAAAGTCTGCTGTCACAGTGAAGTATACGCTGCATTAAACAAGATAAATAAAGGGAAAACAAAATCTATAGTGCAATTTATACATTTTTAATTACAATATTTGTTTAAATTTAGGAAACAAATGGGGGGTACCCCCGGGTTTTTTCCAAGCCAAGGGATTTGGTGAAAACCCCTTTCCCCAAGGTTTTTTTGGTTTTTGGGGGGGGAAAAATTTAAAAATCATTAAAAGTGTCAATCCCGGATGACATCTGACCCGAATTTGAAAATGCTCCTCATGGTATATAAGGTTTCCCCAAAGTAGTCGTCCTCAGGTGGAGAGGCTGATGGAATAGATTCCTCAGCATCAGAATCTTCATAAGGGGGTAAAGGATATCCCAGGTCTGAGGATGAATCTGAGGAAATGGACCTCTGGTCGGATGAATCATAATCTGCATCCTGTCTAGGCCTTTTATCAGGTGGGGGATGGGAACCCTGATCAGAGTGATTAGGTCTTCGGCCATTTTGAGCATTTGTTTCTTAGGCATGGAGGCCTGTCCTGGAGAATGCTGTACTTGTTTCTTAGTTTTTAAAGGAGGCTTTGACTTAGAAGAGGGTTTAATGCTTAGCTGTGTAGGTCTGAAGACACCCTCTGAGGCTGCGGGTAGCTCAGGTACTCCAGATCCCCCTGCAGGATCGGATTCGGTCTGCTGAAAAACTAGTGTGTCCGAAGGCCCAGCCATCTCCACATGGGGGTCGGGGGCAGCCTGTGGTTCTGCAGAAGCAGTTGTCAGGGGCTTACATCGTCAGTTCTGGGTCTCGGATGCCTGTCCTTGTCTTTGCGGTTTTTATGAATACCGGTAGTCGGAAGTTCCAATGGCATGGTATAATTAAATTTTCTGCCAAAGTAATGTCGGGCAAAATCAAACAGACGTTTAATAGTGCGCTTATTAAACCTAGCACAAAACCGACAACCAGTAACATCGTGGTCTGGCCTAGGCATGGGATACAATAAGAATGGAAATCCTTATGAAGTATTTGCTTCCCACAAGAAATACAGTTATTAACTTTTACTGACATCGGTCTGAGGCAAGAAAAAGTTTCCCCAACGGGGTACTTAGCTTTGTAGAAGACTTTGGTTCTGGATTTGGAATGAAAATCTCAGGAGTAGGCCGACCGACACTTGCGAACTGCTTTTGCTTCAGGCACCGCGCGGCAGGAAAGACTGAAGAAAATGGCGTCGGCTGCATCTTGTATACCCCTGTCGCACTGACGTCAGGGAGGAGGCGACAGCAGCCGACGCCGGACCGGGACTTTGGAACTCAGGCCGGCTGGGGAACCGCTTGAAGGCAGGATAACCCAAGTTTAATGACTGCAGCAGTGTCACACGATGAACATTAGAGCAGTACAGCATTCTCCTACTCAAACTTCCATGCCTAAAAAACAGATGCTTAAAATGGCTGAAGACCTAATTACTTTGATCAGGGGTTCCCATCCCCCCTCCTGATAAGAGGCCTAGGGAAGAGACAGAATGTGAGTCTTCTGATCAGGTTTCTATTTCCTCTGATTCCTCTTCCGAACAGGGTTATTCTATTCCTCCATATGAGGATTCTTATGCTGAAGAATCCATTCCTTCAGCCACTCCTCCTGAGGATTATTCTTTTGGGGAAACCCTGCATACCATGAGGGAACATTTCCACTGGGAGAGCCAAGATTACTCAGAATCTAAGAAAAGGTTCAGAGACTTTCTGCTACTACCTCAGCACAGACCCCTTGCTATTCCACCTGTTCTAGACATTGTAGATGATGTATTTTCAGAGTCCGGCCTGTCCCCTGACTCTTTACCCCCTGCACCTGCTAAGCCTGACAGATACTACCGGGTCCCAGATTCTCAAATTCCTATATAAAAAACCTGCTGCTGACCCAGAAACCAAAGGGGTCAAAGCTTCCACTGCAAAAAACCCTGTCCCCTCTGATAGGGATTCTGGGGCTCTGGACACATGGGGGAAAAAAAGTTTACACTTCTGCTACCTTGGCTGTAAGGGCTTTAAATTGTCAGTTTCACATGCTTAAACATCAGCAATACTTAATGTCACTGCTTAAACAGAAAATGTTGACAAAGTCTGAATGTTCAGAGAACAAGGAAATGCAGGATTTATTGCATGCAGCTGAACAAGTGGGGAAAGCATACTTTGCAATGTGGTTATGATTCACTGGAGGCCTCTTGCAGGGCCGCTGTTACAGGTTCTGTTATTCGAAGGCATGCTTGGTTAAAGGAACAGAATCACCTCACCTGATCATGTTAAAGCAAAATTATTAGATGCTCCATTACAGCATGATACTTTGTTTGGTGCTAAAGCAGAAGAGGTGTTGAAGAAAATGGAGGATAAAGCAAAATCCATGCAGACAGTTAAGGATTTTTTACAGGTACAGCCATCCAGATTTAGCAGGAACCGGCTTTCCAAAAATTGGTCCTTTCCAGTGTCAGACAGGCCACAAAGAGGCAGATACAGACATCCCAGAGGCAGATCTCAGCCCCAAAACTCATACAGGCCTAAACAATGGGGTGCTCCTACCTCCAAAAGTGGAGAAGACAAATCACAACCTTACAGGAAACAGTCCCAATGACTTTCCTCTGCCAGATCCAAGCACTTTCTTTTGGCAGCCCCCTTAGGGGGAAAACTAGCACTTTTTTCACCAAATTGGCAAATGATTACCCAAGACAAATGGGTCTTGAACATAGTGTCCCAGGGCTACAGGTTCCATTTTCACACCCTACCAAGGGCAAAAGGTATGCCAGACCTGCCACACAATCAATGGGCAGAGGCACAAAAGCAAATTACAGCCCTCATGGACATGAGGGCCATTCAACAAGTACCACAACAAGAGCAGGGGCAAGGATTTTACTTGAGATATTTCTTGGTGCCCAGAAAGGACAAAACCTGGAGACCAATACTGGACCTGTCTATACTAAACACGTTTCTGGAGGTTCCAAAATTCAAGATGCTGACTCTACAGCAGCTACTGCCCATGCTGGGCAAGAAGGCTTGGCTCGTAACTTTGGACCTAAAAGAGGCATACCTGCATGTCCCCAATCAGACAATCTTGCAAAACATACCTCAGATTCATAGCTGGCTCAATGCACTACCAATTCTCTGCACTTCCCTTTGGCTTATCTCCTGCGCCTAGGGTCTTCACAAAATGTCTGGCTCCAGTAATTGCATTTTGCAGACAAACAGGAATTCAAATATATCCCTACTTGGACGACTGCCTTATTCAAGCAGAGAACAAAGACATTCTTCTAAAGCATCTGGCGTTTGTAAAAAGATTACTAATTTGCCTAGGGTACACGTTAAACGAAAATAAATCAAAACTAGTACCCTCTCAAGAGATAATATTCCTGGGTGCAAGCTTAAATACAACTGCCTAGATGGCTTATCTCACGCCAGACAAAGGCAACTGACTTCTTACTTCAAAAAGTTGGCAACAAAGACTCGGTTATCTGTAAGGAAAATCCTGCAGGCCTGGGGCTTCATGGCATCCTGCATTCTACTAATTCCACATGCCAGACTGCATATGAGGAAACTACAATGGTATCTAAAAAGTGTTTGGACTCAGCATTGCCACAGCCTGGAGACAGTAATCACTCTCATTCCCTGCCTGCAACAGGAGTTTCGATGGTGGGCACAGGCCTGTCACCAGAACAAGGGTCTGCCATTCACTTTACCCACAGCCAGACAGACACTAACAACGGATGCATCAGATTATGCCTGGGGGGCCCATATGGCAGGAAAATGTATTCAGGGTACATGGCCTGCAAGCCAGATGCATCTTCATATCAATCAAAAAGAGATGCTAGCTGTTCAGAATGCCCTGACAGCTTTCAAGGATCTACTTCATCCAGGACAGCTACTGATAAAGACGGACAATACTACAGTCATGTGGTACATAAACAAGCAGGGAGGCACACATTCCTACCCCCTCTGCAGACAAGCAATGACCTTGTGGGACACAGCATTGACTTATCAAGTTCACCTGCAAGCACAATTCCTGCCAGGAAAAACAAATACTCTGGCAGACGAACTAAGCAGTAACCTCATGGATCCCCATGAGTGGAAACTAGATCCACAAGTCTTCAGCATGATAACAAGGAAATGGGGATGCCCAGACATAGATCTAGATGCCTCCCCTCACAACTGCCAATTACAGAGATTTTGCACACGGATTTATCACAAACAAGCATGGAGAGTTGACACCCTGTCCTTCAGCTGGAAAAACCTAACAGTAAATGCCTTTCCTCCCCTGCCTCTCCTTCCCAAGGTACTCCTAAAAGTCAGACAAGAGAAGCCAAAAATGATACTGATTGCACCAGACTGGCCACACCAGCACTGGTACCCAATCCTAAAGAGCTTGTCTCAAGGTCCAGCATGGATACTGCCTCAAACGTCTCACTTGCTGACCCAACAAAACAATCAGATCCTGCACAGCCAACTCAGGACCTTAAATCTGGCAGCATGGCAGATAATGTAGCCAGTCGGAACACTCCTCTTTCAAAAGCTGTTATGGATGTTATCTTGGAGGCCAGGAGGCCCAGCATCAGAAAATCTTATGCAGAAAAATGGAAGAGATTCTGTGCTTGGAACCAGGAACAAGGCATTGACACATGTGTACCAAATATTCCTCAGATTTTACAATACCTAACTGAGATGCTGGACAAAGGCCTTTCCTTTTCATCAATTAAGATTCATGCCTCTGCCATTTCAGCCCATTACAATACAGAACCACCTATCTTTTCTCATCCTTTAATAAGGCAGTACCTCAAAGGGGCCAAAAACATCAGGCCTCCAAGGAGAGCACCAATTCCGACATGGGACCTCAATTATGTCTTGGAAAAACTCACACTGCCTCCCTTTGAGCCAGCCTCAACAGCTGATATAAAATTCTTATTCTGGAAAACAGCTCTGCTCCTAGCAATAACCTCTGCAAAACGAGTCTCGGAGTTACAAGCACTCATGGCTGTGGAACCTTTTATCATTTTTCATCCAGACAGGGTTTCTCTGAGGACAAACCCAACATTTATACCTAAGGTGGTGTCCAGTGTGGTCCTCAACCAAACCTTTCACTTGCCTACCTTTTATCCAAACCCACAGAATAAGGGTGAGAAAATTCTGCATTCTTTGGACATACACAGGCAGCTACGCTTCTACTTGGACAAAACGAAAGCTTTCAGAAAGACTGAGCAACTTTTAGTGTCATATGCTACAGGATCACAAGTAAGGCTATCTCAAAACAGACTATTTCTAAATGGATAGGTCATTGCATCCATTTCTGCTATTCTCAGCATGGCAAATCAGTGCCTAAGGGCATTAGGCCTCATTCTACCAGAGCAGCAGCCACTTCAGCAGCCTTTCCCATAGGAGTACCAACCAAAGACATCTTAGAGGCTGCAACTTGGAGTTCAGTGCACACTTTTACAAAGCACCACCACTTACCTCTTTATTCTAAATCCAGAGCAGGCTTTGCCACTGCAGTGCTGCAGGGCCTCATAGCATCTCCTAATCCTATTTAGCTCGGCCACCCATCCTCAGCTTTGGGATTCAACCCAAGAGTAATGACTGCAACAGTGAAACACGATGAACATACTACAGTTGTGTACCTACCATAAATGTAGATGTTCGAGTGTATTCACTGTTGCAGTCCAGGTTACCCGCCCTCCATCCCCCTTTCTTTTGCTGGGGTTTATCTGTACTTCTCTATTCTATACAACCTATGTGGTGTATTTGCTTGTAGATGAAGGAAATGTTTCTTTACTGCATGTATGTTTATTGGCATAATATATTTAGCCTACCCTTTTGGGGGCACCTGACATCTGGGGCAAGTAAAACTGAAGAAAATGGCGCCGGCTGCTTCTTTTATACCCCTGGCACACTGACGTCAGGGAAGAGGCGACAGCAACCGACGCCAGACCAGGACTTTGGAATTCAGGCCGACTGCAGGTAGCCTGCCAGTAGGATAACCCAAGAGTAATGACTGCAACAGTGAATACACTCGAACATCTACATTTATGGTAGGTACACAACTGTACTTTAGGCTTTACAAACCTACATCATTCTCCAGACAGCCTGAAGATTTATTAATTTATGATACCAGAGTTAAACATTGGTAAGCACCATAATGTTCCATGTGTACAGTAGGAAGTCTGAATGTTTAAATGTAGCAACAATTAACCAGTTTTAAAAACTAAAAAAAAAATACATTACAACTGCAAACTGTGTTACTTACATATATTAACATAAATAACTGCTTAAGAAATACAAATGTACCTTTATGTACACGTTTCTATCATACTACACAGAGAAGCTCTGTGCTCTTTAAAGTCTGCCAGTGAAGTATACGTTGCATTAATTACAAGATAAATAAAGGGGAAAAACAAAAATTCCATAGTGCAATTTATACATTTTTAATTACAATATTTGTTTAAATTTAGGAAACATGAGTACGGGTGCAGCAGTATTTGGTGACCCTTCAAGTTTGGTTGCAATTTAATCATTACTCTTGCTTTCAGATGGTCAGTCTATGCAGATAGCTTTTTAAATCTACTTTCTATGTTAGCAAAGTTGTCTTCTACAGCAGCAAGGTTCTCCTTCATGGTTTTCTGAACCTGCAAAGAAAACAAGAGCAGTTAAGGATGTTTTATTATAAAACACAGGTGCTATATAAACCTGTTAAGTAATAACACTCCTTCAGCTTGTGCACTTCACTGACTCAAGTAAACAAACTAGGAACTTGGAACATAGACAAGCATGTACAAGGAAAACAAACCATATTAACATTTTTCCATTTGCACGTATTACACATCAGATATCTTTTCTTTCTTTTAACTACCATCAATCCGACATCACAAACTGCTGAATTCCTGCCTTCCATTAAACCTCATTCCTCCTAATGAACATCACTATGCATGCATTGTTCCCACACTTTTGCTTTATTTCTAATTTGCTCCTTCCATTTTCTAAAGAACCCTCTTCCAGGTCTTTTATCTCTTTTATAATATTCAATACTTCAAATGCAGTTGGCTTAGATTTTGATTTCCATTTTTTAGCAACTGTTTTTTTTTTTGACAGTTAACAGAATAAAACTTAATAAGGCCTTACCTATGTATGTAATTCAGATCAATGTCTCAGCTCAAAAAATGACTTTCTTAGTTATAGCCATTTGCTCACTCAGTACTTCTGACATAATACTCTAAAGAATTTAAAAAATCTGCCACCTCATTAAAGTCGCAGAAAAAGAAGTTATTTACTCACCATAACGTTCCATCTGAGTAGGTAAACTTCATTTGTCAGCAACCTGTGGGTATCGGATCCGAGCCGGCAGCTTTAAACAGCTAAGATCCGAGCTCCAAGCTCCACCCCCTTACCCATAATCCCCTGCCATCCCTCACTGACCTCAGATCGAGTTTGCTGTAGTAACACAGAAAATTACAAAACAAGGATCACCTGCACATTCTAACCTCGTGTTATCCGAAGAAAAGGACAAAGAATCCTTCTAGGACGCACTATAGGTTAGGGGGATGAAGGGGGGGGTTGGTTGCTGACAAATGAAGTTTACCTACTCAGATGGAACATTATGGTGAGTACATAACTTCTTTATCTGAAGTAGTTAACTTCATTTGTTCATCAACCTGTGGGACAGAGTCCCCAGCTACCCAAACTTGGGAGGTCCTCATGGAAGGATATTCCGGAGCACTGCAGAGCTGAAGGATGCTCTCCATCTGGAAATTATATCCAACTTGTAATGGTTAATGAAAGTATGGGATGAAGCCCAAGTGGCTGCTGAACAAATGTCATCCAAGGACACACTGGAGCAAAAGGCAGCAGAAGTAGAAATCGATTGGGTAGAATGAGCGTGGACTCCTTCAGGTTCAGGCCGGCCAGAACTCTTATATGCCAGAAGTATACATTGGGAAATCCATTTGGGCAATGTAACTTTTGATACTGGCTTGCCCAAAGAGGATTTAGCAAAGGATACCAAGAGTTGTTCAGATTTCCTATGTTCAGCGGTCCTGTGCAAGTAGAATCTCAATTGCCTGTGTACGTCCAGAGAATGTAGTTTGTATTCACCCCTGTTTTGATAATTTGGAAAGAAAACTGGTAAATTAATAGACTGATTGATATTGGGCTCAGAAGCAACTTTGGTAGAAAGGAGGGATTGGTCCTGAGCGAAACTCTATCTTTATGGAAGACCAAGTAAGGAGGGTTGTTGCAGAGGGCTTGAAGCTCCGAAACCCTTCTAGCCGAAGTAATAGCGATGAGAAAGGCAGTCTTCCAAGATAAATATTTTAGATCCACCAAAGAGAACAAGGGTTAAATCCTATGGAGGGACTGCATCTTTAACCGGAGGCCTTAAGAGGAAAGTGCCTTTTAAGAAAGTCTTACATAATTTGGAAGAGGCTAAGGAACGAAGATCACTTCCCACATGATAATGGGAAATAGCGGCTAATTGGACTTTGACCGTAGAAGAGCTAGCACCTTGGTCAAATAAGGTTGACAAACATTCTAACACTGCTGGTATCGGAGCTGTAAAAGGATCCAATTTTCTGTGCTCCGCCCAGATTGTAAAGCATTTCCATTTGCTGTTATAAATCTTTCTCGCAGAAGATTTATGGGTGGCTACTAAGATAGCCTTAACAGGGGACGAGATACCGGGGAGTCCTAGCTATTACTGGAACTGGATCAACCAAGCTGTGAGCTTGAGGTTGTCCAGATTCGGGGTTGATAATCCTAGTGGGTGAGAGATCAGATCCGGGGTGGGATCTACAACCCATGCAGGATTCACCAGATGAGACCATAGGCATGGGGACCATGTTTGACAAGGCCAGAATGGGGCTATGAGGATGACTCTGCTCCCCCAACCTATGGGCTTTCTGCAAGAATTTTAGCATTAGGGGAAGAGGGGGGTAAGCCATAAAGTAAACCGGATGGCCAAACATGCACCAGAGCTTCTCTGGGGGATTCCCCTGATGGGGGAATTAGAGCGAAGTAGTCGCTGCACTTTGCGTTCAAAGGAGACGCGAAGAGATCGCAGCAAGGTTGACCCCACTTGAGGAAGATTTGCTTCGCTATTCTGGGGTTCAGAGACCACTCGTACGGTGAGAGGATGGTTCGACTCAGCCTGTCTGCCAAAATGTTTGACCGACCCGGAATGTGCGTCGCTATGAGAAAGCGGTTGGTGGAGATCGCCCATTCCCAAACTCTCATGGCCTCTCGACAAAGTGGGTAAGATCTGGTTCCCCCCTGTTTGTTGATATACCAGACCACTGACATGTCTGTCTGAATTGCAACTGTCCCTAAGGGAAGAAGGGCCTGGAGTGCTTGCAACGCCAAAAGCATCGCTCTCATCTCTAGGACATTGATATGCAACAAGGTCTCTGAATAGGTCCACATGCTTTGGATGGTTCTGCCCATACAGTGCCCCCCCTCACCCTAGGCGAGAAGCATCTGTGGTCACTGTGGCTAGAGGAGGGGACAGAGAAAAGGGACGCCCTTTTTGGAGGTCCGGGGACTGGATCCACCAGAGCAGGGATTTCCTGCAAATCTTGCTGAGGGAAATGGGAGAATTCAGTGGATGTTGCAGGATGGACCGTTGAACCTGCAAGGTCCACTGAAGTATCCGCATGTTCAAGCGCGCTAAGGGTAGCAGATTGATTGTTGCCGCCATGGAACCTAGAGCCCTCAGAACCAATTCCGCTGGAGGAGACGATGATTGTAGAAGGGCCAGTACGTGGAGTTTCAGAGTTCGAAGCCAGTCCGGAGTTAAGAAGACTTTCAATAGGTTTGTGTCTAACCTAGCTCCTATGAAGTCCAATATCTGGGTTGGTTGAAGGGAAGATTTCTTGAGGTTGATTGTGATTCCCAGCCAGGAGGCCAAGTGAAGGAAGTAATTTCTGGCTGAACATAGTAGATGCCTGGTGGGGGCGGTCAGGAGCCAGTCGTCCAGGTACGGGAAGACCTGTATCCCCTAGAGTCTCAGGTGGGCCGCTACAACTGCCAAAATTTTGGTGAGACCAAAGGGAAGGGCCCTGAACTGGTAGTGGCTGGCTCCTAGCCGGAAGCGGAGAAACCTTCTGGATCTGTCCATCAAAATGTGGTAGTACTCATCCTTGAAGTCTATCGAGCACATCCAGTCGTTCTCCTGTAAGAGTGGGAGAATGGACTGAATGGTGACCATACGGAACTTTTCTTTGGCCACTGACAGGTTCAGAAAGGACAGGTCGAGGATTGGCCTCAAGTCCCCCATCTTTTTTGGCACCAGAAAGAACCTGGAGTAAAAGCCCGATCCGGATGGGTCTCGGGGGACGCACTGGATCGCTCTTTTTTCTAGCAGCTGGCTTATTTCTGCAGCTGCTGCCTCCCTTTGATTGGGTAGGACATCGGGGAGGCTCCGGGGTCTGGGAGGGGGATACAGAAAGGGAAGTTTGTAACCTCTGGATATGATTCGAAGCACCCAGCCATCTGTTGTGATGGACTCCCAAACTGCTAGGTGCCTCGAGAAACGCCCCCCGACTGCCTCCAGAGTGGAACAGTCGGGCAACCCTTCAGGACTGCTGCGCGGGCCGATCCGAAAAGGGTTCTCTCGACCCGAAATTCTTCGGTCCCCCTCTGCCTCTGGGCTGGCATCCACCCTGTCCTCCTCTGCCTCTGAAGGACGAGGGGTCCGGAGAGAAACGAGACTGTTGAGACTTCCGGAACCACATCTTTTGTCCCCTTTGGTTCCTGGAGAAGGACCTCTGGGAAGCCGAGAAGGGGACCCCGATGGCAGACAGCTTCCTGTCTTTCTCTCTCTGGACCAGTGTGTCGCGGATGGTCTTGCCGAATAGAGAAGAACCGTCAAATGGGGCATTTGCGAAGGACGCCTTGAAGGGTTCCGCAAAATCGCAAAGGCGGAGCCAAGCATGTCGCCGTAAGACAATGCCTGCTCCGCTAGCTCTAGCGGCTCCTTCTGTAGCATGGGAAAGGAGCCGCATAGAAGTGTTCGAAATGGACTTAAGAGTGGCCATTCGAGCTGAGAAATACCTTCTTATCATCGGCTGACATGGACTCTGGGGGCGACCCAGCGTATTCCTTGATAAGAGCCCGCTGGAGTCGTATCACGTGCGCCATATAATTCAGCGACCTTACTGAGAAGGTAGCTGAAGCGAACATCCGCTTCCCCAGGCGGTCCATCGTCCGAGACTCCTTGTCAGTAGGGTGGACCGAGGAACTCTCCTGGGCTAGTTCCCTCTTGGTGACGGCCGCCACCAACATGGCATCTACAGGAACACCCTTGCTCCAAACTGTCCTATCAGTGGGGGGACTGAGGATTCTATCTGGTCTCTTAGGAATGGGCTCCACAGTGTCCGGTTCCTTCCATGCCCTGGTAGTGATCAGATCTACCAGGGGATCGGCGGGAGGGAACACCCAAGAGGTAGATGGGCCTGCGTCAAACACCTCCAGAAACAGACTCATCCGAGGAAGGTTTTTGGGCAGACCACCCCCACTAATGCGTAACATTTCCATAATGTCTCCGAAGGAGACGTCTTCGGGGGGTGACCTTAGGTAACCTTCCCCTTCCTCTAAATCTGTGTCTTCCGTCAAGGACTCAGGTGAGTCCAAGTCCCTCCTCTTGCACTTATGTTTGTGAGGGACCTCCTCGGGGGGGCTGTCCAAAAAGGCCTCACCAACCACATCTTGTTCCTCGAAGGGAACCATCTGGGACGTAAGCGCAGGCTGTCCCTGAGGCTGGGTGATGGAAGGTAGCCCTGTCTGAGAGAGAGTGCAGGGTGGAACCGTAGAAGGAGCCTGGGACCTCGAATCCCTCGACAATACCCTCTCCACAACATCGAATGCCAAAGGAGAACTGCTCTCCCTTGGATCCGAGAGCAGTCCCCTCAGATCCGATGTGAGGATCGGAGCTGGCGCCGAAGCGATCGGATCCGAAGGGCCAGTGTGCTCCAACCGAGACGGAGCCGAAGACACACTGACACCTCCAGATCCGAAGCTCAGCTCTCTGCTCCGAGAGCTCGGACCCGAAAAGGTACCAGACAAACTCGAGGGTGCGGTCGGAGCCGAAGTACGAGGTACTATCGGCGCCGACCCTCCCCCAGCTCCTAAGCAACTCTGATCCGAAGGCTCCAAACCCCGGAAGTGGGTCAGAGAAGGAGCAATCGGGACGAAAAAGGGGGTTGAGCTCCCCCCCGGGGGGGCAGGAGCACTCCCATCTGCAGCTGGGCCTGGAGGAACCTACGCATCTTCCGGTCCATATCTGCATCTGACAAGCTTTGGGTGGACCTAGAAGAGGCCACCGAGGTGGGCCGTGAGTGCTACCTCGATGACCTTGAAGGCGACCGGGTCTCTGGCTCCGGGGAGAAACGAGGTGAATGGAGCCAGGAAGGATAAGGCCCGGAAGCCCTGGGAGATGCTGCTTGTTTAGCCGGCGGAGCTGAGGAGGAAGACTCGGCCCGCCGCTTGTGATGTCTCTCTTTCTTCCTCTCCCGCCTTGCTTCCCTCTCCTCCTGGCCTAAGGTGGGAGGATGAGTCCTGGTCAAGGGAGCAGGAGTAGAAGGAGGCACTGCCGCAGCAGGTGCCACTGAGGAAGAGGAGGTCGAAGTCGAGTCCGGGGGTAGAAGTCCCGCCAGAATCAACTTCGACCTCCTGTCCTTTAGGGCCCTGGGGTTGAAGGCTGCACAAACAGTGCAGCCTGAGGAGAGGTGGTCAACCCCAAGGCAGATAACATACCGAGTGTGGCCATCTGCTGGGTATAGCTTATGGCCACACTCGGTGCATTTAGAGAAAAAGGTTTTTGGGGCCTCAGACAGTCTGACTAAAAAACACACAAGGCCAACGCACACGCCTTCACACACACGGGGAGGAAATTAAACTAGACTAAATAAAACAATTAACAAATTCTATAACTAAAATTCTAAGTAGGGAGTAACACACACAACAGTAATTTAACTATGGGGAAAAAAAAAGGTAGATAAGATTTTCCTCACAAAACGACTAACTCCCACGCCTGGAACTCGTTCTAAGCTGCGGCAAACGGGATCTGGGGTCAGTGAGGGATGGCAGGGGATTATGGGTAAGGGGACGAGCTTGGAGCTCAGATCTTAGCTGTTTAAAGCTGCCGACTCGGATCCGATATGGATCCGATACCCACAGGTTGATGAACAAATGAAGTTAACTACTTCAGATCTTATGTTCTCAATTTCCTTTCTTCCTCATAACACTTGCAATATTTGCTATCTATCTGATGACAAATTCTTTGAAGTCTGCTTGGTGTATACAAATACCTATGCAAACACTTCCAAGCAGCAAAGATACTAAACCTTCTGGACTTGTAAATTGCTTTTTCAGTCTTCTCAATTTTTTTCTAACTTCCTCTGATCGAGTCTTATATTTATCATGCACAATTTTATATGCTCTACTAATTATCTCCATTTTAACAGCAGCTTCTGTTATAGATTCAACTAAAATCTCCAACAAAGCAGGTCTTTCACTTATGATTCCCCTACTCTTTTTTCCTTGCCTTTACTGATATCAATCCCTAGCACAGAAGGCAGTCTCTAGCGTGCAGTCCAAATGTCTTCATGGCCTCAACCCACTACTACCTTTCACTATCTAGTCATTTACTCCCAATACCTTGGCTCCTTTGTCAGTTTTCTCTAGTAATCCTCCCTTGCCTATTTTCTGTACCCCTACTTCCAGTCAACCCTATTGGCAAAATCTTTTCTCCATTCTCGAGCTGGCTTAGTTCTTAGACTGCTTTCTGCTAGTCTATGAATGTAATCGCCTGTATGACTATTATTTCTCTTAAGGATCTGCATTCAAAATCCCACTATTTCTTGAACTTCCTCCTGCTTCATCAACATCCCTTTCAATTCTGAATTATAATCTTCTGCTTGTGTTATGTACATGAGCATTAACTTTGTAGCTCTAAAATAACCCTTAAAATCAGGTAAACCACCTTGTTTTACTGGAAGGGTCAACTTATCTCACTTAACTCTTGCCCTCCTTCCCACCCAGATAAATTCCTTCAACTCTTATTAATTATTGTTCACATCTTCTCCTCTGGTTGAAAAATATGCCTAAACCATATAAAACACTACAGGGAACAAAAACATTTTCACTTCTTGTCTCTTTGAATCCATACCCATAAACAAGAGCTTGCACATTTTCAGTTTTTGTATTATCTTTTGTTTAATCACTTATCACATATCCTTAGCAGACATAACAAAAGCCTTTTTAATCTGCACTCCTAAATACTTCATTTTATCGTGTCCCCATAAATATGGGTATTGTTGAACCAATTTGTGTGTGGGTACATAATTTATAACTATAACCTTAGTTTTATATTTATATATTCCAAAAGACTTAAGACTGTCTCAAAAATGTTCCTCAACAATGAGATATCCATTTCTGGATTTATAAGGTACAAAATAATATCTGCAAATAAAACTAACTTTTCTTTATTACCACACCAATTATATCCTTGCATTTCTGTGTCACTTATTTTCTTTGCCAATATCTCTAAACATAAAGCAAATAAAGGGGAAAAAGGACACCTCCTCCTGGTTCCTCTGCTCAATCACAGCTTATCGGACAGGAACTCTCCCACTTTAATTCTTACCTCCAATCCTTCATATATCCTCCTGCTTAACATTATTGTTTTAACCAGGCTCTGTTGAGGTGCATCCTCTCTGGGATGTTTTACAAAATTCCTGAAGCTCCAAGACCAATCTAAGAGATTTTTCATTTTCACTAATTTTATTGCATTTGCCTATCATTTTTATCTGTGGCTTATAGCTATTTTTTCACATTTGCACAGTTTTAAAGCAATTTACTGATAACTGCATTTCATTACTGTTTATTTCTTTGCTACTTACTGCAACTCATTACTGTTTAACTGCATTTTGCTGCATTTCATTACTGTTTACCTACATTTTTTTCATACTGAGTTCTATTTTTGTCTGTAAATGGTTAATCTGTGCTTTTTTGTGAGGTTTTACTGTGTTCTTAAACCTTTACTCGAGTAGCATAGTCTGGATACAGGTTTGCTGCATCCAGAGCTGTTTGCTTTTGCCTTCTGTGTTTCTGGCAGCCATCTTGTGTTTGCCTTCTGTGCTTCTCACAGCCATCTTGTGTTGGTAGGGGCCTATCTTCTCTGCCAGTGAGAGTAGCAGGGCTGCCTGGACATTTGTCTGGCACAAGCTGAATGGTAAAGAGAGCAGGGGCTAGCAGGATTGGCTAGATTTCTGCATTACTAGCATTTTCTATTTTTTGTGGTATTTAAACCCTGTGTTTGAGCTGGTCTGGGCTTGTCTGTGCGTCTGCACCCCAACTGCATTGTTTTAACCCATTATGAGGAATTCCAGCTACAAATTCTCCCTTAGCACTTGTGTGATCACCTAGTAGTACTCATCTTAGACCTTCCACCCTTTACCCACTTAGCTCTCTCTGGCCTCTCTCCCTCAGATTCTTCCAAACATGGATGGACAATTTCCTACGGTTTCAATATGGCCATCCTCAGACAGTGTAGCAACTGCCTCATGTACATGGACAACCCTCTACTATGACCACCTAGGAACACAATTTGTGAGAGATGCAATTACATTAAGAACCTAGAGTCTATGCTCTCTCCCTCACAAGCCAGTATATCTGGCACTGAGAAGGTTGTCAACACAAACACACCTCAACCACCAACCCACACCTACACAACATACCAACATATGTGGCGGTCTTCAACAAAAACATACCCAAACAAAAGACACCTCCAAGGCAAAAATACACACAAACTCCATATCCTACCACGCCACATGTAGTTCACACACCTGTCTTACAGCCACTAAGGCCTAACCATAAACCCAACATATTAGTCATACGAAACTCCATTGTGAGAGACACAGATGTGTCCCTCACCAGGCTGGATAAGTAAAAAGTCACAGTTAGTTACTTGCCAGTTGCCAGAATCCGCCGTACCACACATGCACTCAAGTCTCTCAACAACAGGTACTGTTATGACTCTGTCATAGTTCATGTTGGAGTGAATCATTTGAGATGTACCTCCCTGGACTATATGAGGAGAGACATGATCAAGCTCACTGAATGCGTGTCCCCAGCAAGTATGTCCCTAGCCTTAAGCAGCATTCTACCGTCACCCAGAATGATACCTCAATACAAACAGAAAATGACCAACAATCAGCTTAGTTTCTGACGCCATTACAAGGGGATCCAGTACACGACAGCCTGGGAAGATATGATTGACAGACCATGACGCTTTGACAGAGATGGTCTGCATCTGTTTCCCTTGGGCTTCAGGCTTCTGGCAAAGGCTCTTGCCCCCCTCCCCCATAGTGCCTTTTTTAGGCAATACCATGAAGTCAAAACTACCAACATGAAAATTTCATCAAAATGCAAATTAAAGGTCATGCTGCCAAACGCGAAACTGCACTTATTGCAAGCATTCTTAACTCTGGAAGATGCTGACATTTGTGCAGTTACAGAAACCTGGTTCAAAGCTGCAGACAGCACCACAGCCATACCGGATTATTCATCCGATCATACATTCAGACCGTGGGCAGTACAGCAAAAGGAGGTAGAGTTTCAATATATATATTAAAGACATACATACCTCCAGGCTGGTCAAACAGTATGATGCACAAGAAACACTCCAGATGCAGTTAACCGATGACAAGACCCCTATTCAAATCATAGCTAGCTACAGGCCCCCAACTTTGACTCAAGCTGCCCACTCCACCTATATGGACTTCTTCGAATCTATCAAGATTCAACCCTTTACCCTGATCCTGGGAGACTAACTATCCAACCATAGTCTGGAAGAACTACTCATGCCAAAGCACAATTGCCCAGAGACTCCTTGACTTCGTCAATGAAACTTTCTTGGACCAGTTGGTCGACAACTCCACAAGACGTGATAATATCTGGACTTGGCATTAACCAACACGAGTAACCACTACAGCATCCCTACAGTGTCATCCTCCCTGCTAAGATCCGACCACAAAGCGGTCACTTTCGAAGTCGCCATCTCCCCAACCCCCCCCTGCTAGGTTTAACCATAAAAACTTCTCCAAAACTGATTACAACCTCCTGAGGGAAGGTATAAACTGCTTCACAGCCTCCTCCCCCTCCACAGGAACTGGCACAAATATCCAAACCTACACCAAAGTACTATACGAGCATTTGTATAGCTGCACAAAATCAGGAATACCAGACAGGACAAAATCCTCCTCCTCAAAGAAGAGTAAACCTGTCCGATGGACAGCTACAATAAATAAACTCGATAATAAAAGGAAAAAAATTGCTGTTCAGGACCATGAAGGAGCAGGGCCTAATTGGAAGCAATCTCTCCTTAGTCTGAACACGCAAATAAGAGCACTAGTGAAATCCTCCAAAGCAAACAGAGTCCAAACTGGCCACATCTACTAAAGGCAATCATAAGACTTTCTTCACAAATGTCTGCAATCTCAAAGGAAGCACTCAGATCTGCTCAGAACTGGTGGTCAAGGACACTACATACACAAACGCCACAGATATAGCCAACTTGCTGGAAAACAGGTTCAGTGAAAACTTCACCCTTTTGTCCCATCAGTAAAATTAGGACATCCCCAGCAACTGCCCCCCTCCCCTTATCTTTAGTGAGCAAGTCATCACTCCCCTCTCAAAAGCAAAAAATACAACCTCCATGGGACTACATAACATCCCAGACTGCATCCTACATGAACTCAGGCAGGAACATGCAGCACTATTAGGCACCCTATCCAACCAAAGCCTGAGTACCAGCTTTGTCCAAGCCAAGTGAAGGACAGCCACTGTCATCCCTATGCACAAAGGCAGAGAGTCCACTGATCGAGGAAATTATAGACCCATCAGCCTAACTAGCCTGATCTGCAAGGCCATGGAATGGATTATCATAGACCTCATTAACAAGGACATTGGCAACCTCCAAACACTTGATCCCACACAGTTTTGTTTTGTTAAGGGGAAGTCATGCTTGTTAAATTTGGTCAACTTCTTTGAGACAGTCACCAAAGCCATGGACGAGGCGAAGATGGTGCACACTGCCTACCCTGACCTGGCCAAAGCCTTTGATACTATCCCCCACTTGGGTATAACAAATAAATTTACTCAACTAGGCATCAATCTGTATGTTACCACATGGGTAGCAAACTGGCTCACTGATAGAACACACCTAGTAAAAACAGGGAAAGCCACCTCAAGTAGTAGACCTGTAATGAGCATTGTACCCCAGGGATTAGTCTTAGGGCCTCTGTTTGGGATATACTTTTCTGAGGTGCAGGTCAAAACCAGTGTGCTATGGCTGATCAAGTCTGCAGATGACCACAAGCTGGGCGCCGTCATCAATTCACCTAGTGATGTAGACATCCTCCAAGAGGGTCTCACCCAAACAACTGACTGGTGCCAGAAACATGGCCTCAAACCAAATGCTAAAAAATGCATCATCATCCCCTTCGGGGAGAGTGACATCCCCACAAATTATCACATTAATAACAAGGTCCTAAGCATGCAATCATTCATGAGGGACTTGTGCACCCAGGTTGATAGCAAACTGACTTTTGACCACCATACTGCCTCCATTGTAAGGAAAGCTTTCTATTTGGCCCACCTTATTAGGAAGGGCATCTCCTCCAGGGACAAGAGGTCATAAAATCCTTGTATTCTTCCCTTATAAGACCCATTATTGAGTACAACGTCCCTTTTGGGATGTACCTCACAAAATACATGAGCACGTGCAGCAGCTGGAGAGACCACAGTGGTTCTCCACGAGGAGAATCCAGAGCCTCAAACCCCTGCCCTACACAGACAAGCTATAAGCCCTGTCCCTGTACTCAGTCTCATACAAATTCCTCAGAGGTAACCACTGTCTGGCATACAAAGCAATCTCAGACCCCACCTTGATGGGACTGCTGTATATTTACAAATCAAGCTCCACTCGAGTAACCCACACGTGCAACCTCAACCTAGTCTGTGACATCAATAGGACTTGTTGGTGGGACAGATTTGTGTCGCAGAGACTCCCCCTTCTGTGGAAGGGACTCCCTCTCCACGTCAAGCAGAGTACCTCATTAACTCTTTTTAAGCATAACCTGGATAACTAGATGGGGAACAGAAAATACACCCTTGGGATTCCACCTGTGTCCCTGCTAGACTGGGGCATCAGGTGCTGACTTGTCAGAACATGGGCTAAATTCTTGGTTAGGCTTGTAAGGGCCTCAGAGCCAACAGCTTAGTAACTTCCTATGAATACTGTTATCAGGGAATGCAATGGCTTCCATTGCCCCATTCAGAACACCAGCTTACTCTTGTCAAATGTTGTCTCTGCAAGACTCATCAACAGCACTATTTTCTTACATTCTGATTCCCTTTGGATCATTATTCTATTAATGTTGTCAAATTTTTGCGTTACCTCCACAAAACTACACAGATCCATATCTATCAATTTTGGCACCACCTTTGCCATTGTTTCTGCTAGTACAGGCAAATACTTTACAATCGTGGCTTAAAGTCAAATTGAATCTATATGAAGGTGTGACTGATGGGGCTTTACCATCTTTAGGTAACACAGCCACCACAGCTTTCTTCCAAGATGTTGTTGCCTCCTCTCTTTCTAAAGTACTGTTAAAAATCTTCATCTTTATCACTTTCTTCCCTCTAACTTCTAAACTCCAGAGGAACACGCACTGTTCCTGGATACTTTCCTGAAGATTGACTACACATCACTATTTTTTTTATTTTATCTGCTTCTATCTTAACTGTTAGATGTTGAGCCTCAACCATCTCTAACCATGGCATAATCAAGTTCTCCATAAATATTAAACTGCTGTGCTCTTTCTTGATATCTTCCCTGCTTTATACAAATTTTCATAAAATTTCCAAAATATCCCTAATACCTCTATAGATAAAGACTCACCAAGTTTAGTGCAACCCTTTCTGCTTTCTGTTACCTAAGTTGTTGGGAATAAAGGTTTTTGTGCTCCGGAGTTATCGATGAATAGTTGCTTAACAGCAATCTTTCTATACTCATGCATACCATCCAGATACTTCTTTATTTTTTTCTTTAGCACCTGCATTTGCACCTCTTCTTGGTCTGCGAGATCCTCCTTACTCTGCAATACTTTAACCTTTGTCAGACCTTTTAAGTAATGTCTATTCCTTATTAACCATATCACTTTCATTTCTACCTAGTCCATTTTATTTTATCCCACTCACTAGCTATAATTTCTGAAAATATTTCTCTTTCCTAATAACTCTCAAATAATTCCGCTACCCATTCCTTAAATTCCTCTCTTTTTACCCGTTAGGTGGGAAAGAGCCACGGTTTCATTTTTACTTCATTAGCTCATATTTTACTTTTTATCAGTGCATGATTTGATATAATTAATTGAAGCAGGTCACTATTTCAATTAAATGCACATGGGTTCTTGTGAAATGTAATCTTTATCTAGTCTAGGCCAGTTATTGTACCTTGTAGAATAATATCTAACTTTTGTCCAAGTTCCTACTACAGAATTCACATCTTCCACACCAAATATTTTCATAAATGTCTTCCTCTTTTGTTACAACTTTGCTTCTAGATCCCCCAATACACCCTAACTATTGCAAATCATGTTACAATTCCCATCTATAATATTCCCTGCTGAAAGCCATTTCTGAAGCTCCATTATAGTTTTTTTTTTTAATATAAACACATGCCTGCATAATCCTGCACCCTTGCCAAGAACTCCCTACTACCACAAATCTACCATTACTGTCTTTTTTCTCTTCTATCACTATTGGAGTCCCTCTAGCAATTAGTAAAATTTCCCCCATTATCCTCTGTCATTGATATTTTGCCAAATATCATCCAGAAATCATTTAAGTTCATATGCTCATTTCTTTCCAAACATGTCTCCTGTAGCATTATTTGCACTCTGCGTTCCTTAATAAAATTCAATACTCTTTCCTTTTTATCTATACCAATAAATCATTTATGTTCCAAGATAATATGGCTAGTGTAGCCATTATGATAAAAAGACTTTTCGCACCTATCATGCACTTCAGTTTTTTTGAATGTGCATTTCTAAATTTTGTGTTACATGTGCACACTAATGTTTGGTAGGCTGATCTTTTATACAGTTGTTTCTTTTAATCTCCACTTGAAAGTACAGTTGTATAAACTTACCATAAATGTACATGTTTGACTGTATTCACTGTTGCACTCCTGACTTGTGGGATTTCCTGCTATGGAAGCCCTTGGCCAGTCCGACTACCAGAGTAAAAATCTCCCTTCTCTTAAGGCTGGCAGACGTCCTACTCTGAAGTCAGTTCACTTTGGTATAAAATGAGCCAGCCAATGTCATGACATTAGTCGTTTCTTGCCCCTTAGAAGGTAGGAGCCACCAGAATGAACCATAAGCAAGTGTCAAAGGTAGCAAAAGGGCCCTTCTGGGTAAACATCCAGGGGAGTCCCTCTGGTTATTGAAGAAGATACAGGCACACTACTACTGTAGACAAAATGAAGGAAGGAGGTAGGGAAAGAAGACTGCAACAGTGAATACACAAACATCTACATTTATGTAAGTGTACACAACTGTACTATGTTATTTGTGTTTCACTGCTGCAGTCCTGACTTGTGGGATGATTCCCAAAGCTGAGATGAGGGCAGAAGGTAAGATTATGGAGAAGAGAGGGTGCCCTGCAATACGGCAGTGGCAAATCCTGCTTTAGACTTGGAAAAGGCTGATAAGTGACAGTGTTTGGTAAAGGTATGCATAGATAACAAGGTAGCAGCTTCCAAAATGTCTTTGGTAGGTACTCCTTTTAGGTAGACTGCAGAGGTAGCAGTGGCCCTAGTGGAGTGAGTCCTTAAACTTTCGGGAGGCTTTTTACCACGATGGCTGTAACAAATGGAAATGCAGCGAGATATCCACCTGGTGATAGTCTGTCTGGAGACTGGTTTCCCTTCAGAGCCAATGGCAAAGGACACAGAGTTGGTCTGATTTTCTGAAAGATTTAGTTTTGTCAAGATAGTAGCAAAGCTGTCTGAGCACATCCAAGGAGTGAAGGATTCTCTCCCCTCAGTTCTGAGGCTTGAAGAAGAAGGTGGGCATGTGTAAAGCTTGATTCAAGGATGCATCAGTGATCACCTACCTTGGGCATAAAAGATGTCTTAGTCCTGAGTGATACTCTGTCTGGGTAGAATATGAGAAATGGATCCACTGTCATAAAAGTTTGAAGCTCAGAGATCCTTCTAGCTGAGGAAATAGCCAGTAAAAGGGTAGTCTTCCAAGATAAGAATTTTTATTCAGCAGAAGCTGCTGGTTCAAAGGGGGGCAGTGTCAATTTTTCTAAAGCAAAACTGAGGTCCCATGAAAGTGTAGGTTGCCTCCTGGGAGGTCTGATGTGAACCACTTCCCCCAAGGAACTGTTTCATTAAGGGGTGGGAAAAGACAGGAGGAAGAGTAGGGATGTGGGCTGAAATGGCAGACGCATGGATTTTGATGGAAGAAAAGGACAGGCCTATGTCAATCAGGGTAGCCAGGTAATCTAAAATGGCAGAAATATTGATTGAGTTAGGATTGAGCCCTTGTTGCAGACACCAAATGGAGAATCTTTTCCACTAGCCTTTTTGAGAATGTTTTGAACCTGTATGCTTAGGGTATGCACAGAGGAGTACTTTGGGAAATTATTCAGGCTGAGAGTTTGAGAATTTGTAGGTTGAGATGAACAAACTTACCCTTGTCCTGAATCAGAAGGTCCACTCTCTGAGGCAACTCCCACAGGTTTTTGTTGGTTAACCTTGTTAGCAGAGGATACCAGTGCTGCCTGGGCTTGTCTGTGGCTGTGAGAATGACCCTTGGGGCCTTCTTCCTTGAGTTTTAGTAGGGCTTGTGGAAGAGAAGGCAGTTGAGGAAACACAAAGGAAAAGGTGGCTCCAAAGGAAATGGAAAGCATCTGTTCTCCAGGCAGTGAGTAGTTTGTTGTAGAACAGAATCTTTTCAGTTGAGCATTTTCTTTGGTGGCAAAGAGGTCTACCTGTGGGGATCCCCATTTCTGGACTATGCTGAAAAATGTTTCCCAATGCAGATGCCTCTTGTGGGGGGTCAATCAAGTTCCTGCTGAGTTGATTTGATAGTGTGTTTTGGGTCTCTGGGAGGTACAGTGCCATGAAGTGCAACCCTAGAGAGTGAGCTGTCTCCCAGTCTTGCATTGCTAGTTGATAAAGAGGGTAAGAGTGAGTGCCCCCTTGTCTATTTACCACAATTGTAGTGCTGTCTGTTTTGACAAGCAGGATCCCTGGTTTCTACACAGCTATGGAAGTTACTATGTCCTTTTGCACTGCCATCAGCTCTTTCCAAATGTATGTGTTTGTGTCTGAACTGATTTTTCCCATCTGCCCTATGACTGAAGGTGTTCGAAATGAGCCTCCAAGGCTGTCTCTGAAGCATCAGTGGTTAACGTTTGGCCCTGAAAGATGAACCGGATGGGGAAACCCATGTTCTGAGCACACGTCCACGTTCACCATGCATATTTCTCCTTGAGACAAGGGATCAGCTGAATTTCTGTCTCCAGGGACTGTGAGTGCTGATACCACTAATTCTTGAGGTACCACTGGAGATTCCTCACATGTAGCCTTGTCAGAGGGATCATGAGGATACAAGATGTCATGTAGCCTAATGCTCTGAGGAATTCCCTGGCTCAGAGACATTGTCTCTGCATAATGTTTTGCATGTACTGAATCAGGAAGAAGACCTTTTCTAGAGGAAGGAAGGCCTTTTGAAGGGAGGAATCCAGAATAGTCCCCAGGAAAACTATCCTGGTGGATGGGTCTATGCTGGATTTGCAAGGATTTATAGTAAACTCCAAGGTGGTTCTAAGTGAAGGCCAGATCCTTCAGGAGCTCTGACCAATTCTTGGCTTGAATGATGCAGTCAGCTAGAAAACGGGAATAACTAGATCCCTCTTGTTCTGCAGAAGGCAATCACAGGAGCTAAACACTTTGCAAAGACCCTGGAAGCAATACACAAGCCGAAGGGCAGTGCAGAGAATTTAAAGTGACTTGTACCTGCTCTAAAACAAAGAACAGTTCTGCAAGATTCTTCTACAGGAATGTGAAAGTAAGCATCTTTTAGGTCTAAGGTTACCATCGGAAGACATTTTTGAAGAGGCAACATTCTGAATTTTCATACCAGCAGGAACTAATTGAAGGTGGACAGGTCTAGAATAGGGCACCAACAGCCTTCCTTTCTGGGAACCAGGAATAGCCTGGAATAGAACTCCTTCCCCATTTGATATTCTGGTTTCACTGAGCTTTGTGAACATAGGTTGTGAATCCAAGAAAGGGCCTCTGCTCTTTGATTTTATGGAACATCTGGGAAACCTGAGTATCTTAATGGCTCTTTGAAAGTGAGCCTGTAACTATCTGAGATAATTTTCAGAACCCACTTGTCTGAAGTAATGAGGGACCAATTTTCTTTGAACAAGGATAGCCTTCCTCCTATCCTTTCTGGAGAGGGTGGGGTTGAGGTAGAGGAAAGGAAGAATCATTGCGGCTCGCTGTCAGGGCCCTGTGGCCTAGAACTCCCTTGCCAGTGGGTTCCTGAGGACCACTGTCTAAGCCTTTGTGACCGATGCTGCCTTTGAGGCCTTTCCCTTCGGGGATTCCTCTGGCTGCTTTTTGATTGAGAAGGAAAGGACCAGTGCTTAGTGGGAAAATTCCTACTAAACTTAGAAGGCACAACCTAGAGGAAGTCCTTGACAGTTTGCAGAGATTTTGGTTTATCTTCCATATTTTTAGCACAGCCTCAGCCTTTGGCCCAAAAAGGAAGTCCTCATCTAGGGGGTGCATCTAGAAATATGGATTTGACATGGTCTGATAGGGTCTGTTCCCTAAGCCAAGCATGTCCTCTAATGACAGAACTAGATACAGCAGCAAAGCTAGAGAACTCCATAGCATCATAGCCGCAGTGCAATGAGTGTCTAGCCACCTGGGAAGTGGAATGGCAAAAGTCCAACAATTCCTTGGAAATGTTCTTGACCTCCAGGAAGTATATCTTTTGCTGCATTTTATCCAAAATACTTTGTTGGTATTTTATCATATAAAACTGTCAGTTAAGGGCCCTCATGGCTAGGGTAACAGAAGTGTAAACTTTTTACCAAACCTATAAAGGGCCCTGCTTTCTCTGTTAGCAGGTAAAGGGTTGTTTGAAGAGCTGGCTATTGCTCCCTTGGGACCTGGAGTGACAACCTCTGGGTTAGCAGAGGTGTCTTGAAGAGGTATTTATCTGAGAGTCCAGCACCCTATAAACCTTGCCTGGTTTTCGAGGGGCTGGAGGTAGAGAATCTGGATTCAGGGATGAGTCCATAAAAACATCCTCTACCACCTCCAGTACAGGAGGAACAGCCAAAGGTTTGTGTTCCAGGAGGTCAAGGAACTCCCTAAACCTCTTTTTAGATTGTGGCTATTTCTGTGCCACTGGAAACGTTCCCTCATAGCATGGAGCATTTCCCCAAAAGTGATATCTTCAGGAGGGGAACCTGAAAGCAGATTCTCCTCAGAATCTGAATCTTCAAAAGAATTAAGAAAGAATCATCCCTCAAAGACAGACTGCTACGGGTCAGAATCCTCATCCGAGTCAGGAGGTACAGAGAAAACTTCAGGGGTAGCAACCTTCTTCCTTTTCCCTGGGGAAGACTCCAAAGGGGGTTGCCGAACTCTGACTAAGGATATAAGGTTCTCAGCTAACCTGACAAGGTCTTGCTGATAACCTAGTGCGTGGGAGCCGGTAGACATAGGCATAGGACCTGAGGTAGAACTCTTCTTAGAAGTAGCTTTTGCCTTGGGCCTAGATACATCCGCAATCCTGATACCAGTCTCTTTGTAAAGAAGAACTCATGCAAGCTGACACCTCAAAGGAAAATTGCCAGTATAAGATCGCTCATTGGAAGCTGTTTGTTGAGTGACTCCGGATCCAACCAATGAACTGAAAGCAAAGGCCTGTGCAGAAGCTGAGGGACCTGACAGTATGTTGGACTCCATACTGGTCTCGGCAGAGGCCAGCGCCACCACCTCGGTCGCAGAATGGGGCTACAAAAGCTAGTCTTCCTCAATGATAATGAGCCTTGAGGGACTGGCGGATGGTGAACAGTTGTCATCCAAGACCCTAAGCTTGGGTCTTTTTTTACTTGTCCTTCCTAGCTTAGGGAGCTCAACCACAGGAAGACTGGCGGATGCCATCGAATGTTGAGAAGAAGATGGCAGACTAAGATGCCTAGCTAAGATTCTGGCCCTATGCCTGATGGTCCTAGAATTAAAACAGGAATAAAAACAGCAATTGGGGACGTCATGATCTGGGCCTAGAAAGGTGAAACACAATGTATGAAAGTGGAGATAACTGTTAGCTTTATCTGACATGCATTAAAAGAAGAAAAGGAGTTCCTCAATGGAGTAATTGGCTTTAGACGACTTCTCTCTGGTGCAGACTGACCAACGCACTGAAACACTGCTTTGGGCTCCGATGGCAAGAAAAAACTGAGGTCATGGCATTGACTGGCTCTCTTTATACCCAAGCGTATGGACGTCAGAGTAGGATGTCCACCAGTTTTAGGAGGAAGAAGATTTTTACTCTGGTAGTCAGGCCAGCCAAGGGCTGCCACAGCAAAAAATCCCGCAAGTCAGGACTGCAACTGTGAAACACAAAGAACATCCTACGTTACACTGTTTTAGACTTTTTGTTTTAATGACAACCTTCAAACACAAAACTAAATACATTTTAAGAACCACTATCAGCTTTGAACAAGTGCACAAAACTATGTACATCTTCAAAAAAAAAAAAGTTAAGTTTACTTAACCTAAAATTAAGGTTCTCTATGCTAAAGCACATGCTACAGCCTGTGTGCCCATATACACTGATTGCGGTCTGTTTTATCTCTTTTTCCCTTCCAGATGTGAAAAAAATAGCTTAAATGCTTTCAGAAAACAAACTTTTATCCCTAAGAAAAAGTGAGCTGGCTATCTTTCAATAAAAATAAACTGTACACTGTTCTATTAATTGCATTAAAATATAAAGGCTGCTTGGGAGGCTGCAATCTCTTGTTCACTTCCTATAATTTCAAACTTTATTTTTCACCGAACTGCTTGGCATTGTATCTTTATATTTTTCTTCTCTCAGTCAGTAAAGAATGCTCAGAACTCTCAAGATTAATTGCTTGCATCTGCAGTCAGTTCATCTCCATGTAAAAGTAAACAGCAATGCATCTTTGTAAATTTCACTCAGAATAAAATGTACAACTGCCTTTAGCTGAAGACTTCTGGACTCCCACTCAACATTTGCTATGTGAAAAAAAAAACAAAGTAATATCTCTGCAGATGCAAATAAAACTTTTAGTTATGTACTTACCATAACTTCGGATGTATGGGATCCGTCTCGCCTACATTCATAACTGATGGGTTCGGAGCCGATCCATCGGCTCCGACTCGGCCACTATATAGTAGAACGAAGTCTCTAATTGGCTGGGCTACCCCTTATCCCAGAATGCACCACGCCTGCTTCCCCAGATCTTGTTTGTTCGCTTTCATACCTACATCCAGACACAGCGACATACCAGCAACTGTAACAAACTAAAGTCCTTCAAGAGAAAAACTCAGTAAGTAGCAGCATTCCCTCTAAATCCAATGGGAAGGGGGAAGGAGGGGAGCGTATGAATGTAAGTAGATGGATCCCATACATCCGGGTTATGGTAAGTACATAACTAAAAGATGTAATGGGATCCTATCTCGCCTACATTCATAACTGATGGGACAGCGTCCCTAGCACCTAAATCCCGGGTGGCTCATTGGAAAACACTCCTGAGAACTGTGGAACCAAAGGAAGCTCTACCCTGAGAAGCCACATCTATCTTGTAATGAGAAATGAAGGTGTGTGGAGAAGTCCAGGTAGCGGCCGCACAGATATCATCTATCGATAATTTGGAGTGGAATGCTACAGAAGTAGCCATTGCCCTGGTAGAATGAGCCCTGACTGGGAAAGGTAGCTCTTTGCCGGACCGTGAATAAATGAAGGAGATGCAATCTTTAATCCATTTGGCTATGGTGGTTTTAGCCACCGGTTGACCCAACCTATTTTCCGCAAAGGACACAAACAGCTGATCTGACTTTCGTGTCTGATTGGTCCTACTTAAATAAAAATGCAGTTGTCTGTGGACATCCAATTGATGGAAGATATATTCTGCGCTATTGGAGAATTTGGGAAAAAACACAGGGAGCTCCAAAGATTGTTGAATGCATAAGGGGGATGCTACCTTGGGCAAGAAAGAGGGATTTAACTTGAGGGACACTCTGTCTTTGTGAAAGGTCAAATAAGGAGGATTAGAACAGAGAGCCTGAAGCTCTGAGACCCGCTTGGCAGAGGTTATTGCCACCAAAAAGGCGGTTTTCCAAGATAGAAATTTTATATCACAAGTAGCTGCTGGTTCAAAGGGGCAGGCAGTTAAAGAAGCTAGAACCATATTCAGGTCCCAAGGGTGCACGGGATGGGCTATTGGGGGCCGAAGGAGCCACGCTCCTTTAAGGAAAGATTTGCAAAGCCTGTTTGCCATTAAGGAAGGCTCAAAGGAGACATGAAAATTAGAGATAGCCGCCAGTTGGACTTTAATTGTGGAAACTGAAGAGCCCAAATAAAACAAAGAAGCCAGGAATTCTAAAACCTGAGGTACTGGGGCGGTAAGGGGATCTATACCTCGTTGCTGGGCCCAAAGAGCAAACCTTTTCCACTTGCTGGAATACAGTTTAATAGTGGAAGGTTTGTGAGAAGAGGACAAAATGTGGATGACGTCTGGAGAAAAAGAGCTATCTCTGACTAAGGTTGGAAGTGGAGTAACCAAGCGGCCAATCTCAAGGACCTGAGGGATGGGTGAGACTGTCCCAACTGATGAGTCAACAGGTTGGGCACTAGGTCCAGAAACCATGGGCCCTCCACCGCATACCTCAGAAGGAAGGGGAACCAAACCTGACGAGGCCAGTGTGGAATGATCAAAATCATGCCGCTCCCTAGATAAATCGCCTTCTGTATCACCTTCGGGAGAAGGGGAACCGGAGGGAAGGCATAAAGTAGACCGGGGGGCCAACTGTGAGCTACAGCGTCCCTGGGAATCTGCCACTGAGAGGGAGTCAGAGTGAAGAAGTCCCTGCATTTCGCATTGTGAGGACTGGCGAACAAGTCGCAACAAGGGAGGCCCCACTTGGCGAAGATGTTTGCAGCCACCCTGTCATTGAGGGACCACTCGTGGGGTAACAGGAGAGTTCTGCTCAGCCTGTCTGCAATCACATTGGATTTCCCCGGAATGTGCGTTGCCACTAGGAAACACTGGGTAGAAATTGCCCAATGCCACACTCTCATGGCCTCACGGCAAAGAGGGTAGGACCTGGTTCCGCCTTGCTTGTTTATGTACCAGACTACCGACATGTTGTCGGATAGGATCGCAATAGTACCCCGTGGAAGAGCATGATGAAGTGCTTGCAACACCAGTAGCACCGCTCTCATTTCCAGGATATTGATATGTAAATGCGTTTCGTGAGCCTGCCACGTGCCTTGGACAGACCTGTCCAGATAATGACCCCCCCCCACCCTGTCTGGGAGGCGTCCGTGGTCACCGTGGCGATGGGAGGCTGAAGGGCAAAGGGTTGCCCCTGGTCCAGGTTGGACCAAAGCAGCCACCAACGTAGGTCCCGACGGCAAATTTCGGTAATCTGGACCAAATGGTTCAGGGGAAGTTCCTGAAAGGACCATTGAACCGACAGTAGCCATTGCAGTACCCGCATGTGCAACCTGGCTAAGGGGACTAGTAGAATAGTCGAGGCCATCGTGCCCAATACCTGCAGAATCTGTCTGGCCTGAACTCGTGATCTAGGTAACAAGGTTTGAACCTGAGACTGCAGGACCTGAATCCTTTCTACCGGCAAGAATGCCCGCATTCTTCTTGTGTCTAACTCTGCGCCTATAAATGTAATACGCTGAGATGGCTGCAGCACAGATTTTCCCCAATTGAACATGATTCCTAGTGAATGACCCAAACTGACTGTGGTCATAAGCGCCTGAACTAATAGATGCTTGGAGGTGGCAGTAAGGAGCCAGTCGTCTGGATAGGGAAACACTTGGAATCCTAGACTTCTCAAGTGAGCTGTCAGTACTGCCAGACACTTGGTGAACACCCTGGGGGCTGTGGTGAGACCAAAGGGCAGTGCTCGGAACTGGAAATTACTGGTTCCCAGGCGGAAGCGTAAATGACTCCTGGACTCTTGACTTATCAGAATGTGATAGTAAGCGTCCTTGAGATCTATGGAGCACATCTAGACATCCTTCTCCAATAACGGGAGAATGGACTGAAGGGTGACCATTTGGAATTTGGATTTTTTTACAAAGCGATTCAATGAGCTGAGGTCCAAAATGGGCCTCAAGTCCCCTGTCTTTTTTGGCACCAAAAATAGTCTTGAGTAAGTTCCTGATATGATCTGGTAGGCGGGGACAGGCTGGATGACTCCTTTTCTTAGCAGCTTTGAAACCTCGACCGCTGCTTGATCCCGCTGACTGGGTGGCACATCCGGGATTTTCCTGATAGGAAGAGGGGGGGGATCTTGATGAAAGGGATGAGACAGCCTCCGGTTATGGTTCGGAGCACCCACTGATCCTTGGTGATAGATTCCCAAGCCTGTGGGTGTTCCGCAAAACGACCCCTGACTGGCTCCGGAGATGCACAGTCGGGCCACGTCTCAGGGACGGGGAGTGTAGGATGGACCATGAAAGGAATGGCGGTCTCCAGAGTTACGGGGGCCTCTGCCGCCTCTGGGGCGGTGTCTTCCTGAATCCCCCCCGCCTCTAAAGGAGGGATCACTCGGTGGAGTAGGGAAAGACCTTTGAGATTTCCTGAACCACATTTTCCCTACTCTCTGGGCCTTGGGGGTAAGGTCTAGAGGGAGCGGAAAAATGGGCCCCCACAGCAGTCAAGGTCTTGCCCTCCTGCTCGCACCGAGTCAGTGTGTCCTTCACCTTGGGTCCAAACAGAGAGGACCCATCAAAGGGGGCGTCGGTGAAGGAAGACTTAAAAGCCTCCGCAAAGGGACACAAGCGTAACCAGGCGTGTCTTCTAAGAGCCACGCCTGTTCCCGCTGCTCTACTCGCCCCTTTGGCTGCATATGAAATGAGCCTCATGGACGAGTTGACTATCGAAGATAGGGTAGTCATCTGGGCGCCAACAGTTTGGGCTAACGCCTCAGGAAGACTACCCGTAAGAGACTCACCTAACTCTTTGAGGAGGTCCCTTTGGAGCCTGGTGAAATGACAAAGGTAATTCAGCGACCGCAGGGTAAAGGCCGCTGAAGAAAGGGTACGCTTCCCGTACCTATCCATGCTCCTGGAATCCTTATTAGGAGGGTGAATAGATGTTGAAGCCTCTGCCACATCTTGCTGAGTGGCAGATGCCACCACCATCGCATCAACTGCAACTCCTTTGGTCAAAAATTCCTTTTGAGGAGGGGCGGAGAGGAACTTGTTAGGCCTGGTGGGCACCGGTTCCACAGTGTCAGGGTGTTCCCACACCCTTCAAGAAACTAAATCTAGTAATTCATCGAAGGGTGGAGACACCCAGGAGGCGGAGGGCTGGGCCCCAAAAGCCTTGAGGAAGACTGACTCCTCCGCGGAAGGGGTTTTGGACTGCCAATCGCCTCTCTGTCTCAGGATCTCGAGGATATCTGAGAATGAGACGTCATCCGAGGACGATTTTGGGGACCCCTCCGCATCATCGAGGTCAGTATCTGAAGTGATAGACTCATCCTGGGAGTCAATGTGCTTCCTCTTGCACAATTTTTTTCTTGGAGGTTCATTTGAAGCAGATTCAGAAGGACCTCCCGGGAGAAGGGAACCCCCCAAGGGGGTATCCTCTGGCCCTGGGGCCCCTCTGTCGTGGGAATGAAGCACACCAGAAGCACCAGTTCCCAAGTCTAGGGACGGTGAGGTAGAGACTTGCTGAGTTGGCAAGGACATGGCCAGCGCACTCCTCATGGCCTCAAAAGCAGGACCTCCAGACTCTACGGAGGACACTGGCTGAGGGACCACGACGGTACCGGGAATCCCTGCGGCCGACGCTCCGAGGGGAAGACTAGGAACCGAAGCTACCAGTTCCAAAGTGTTCCCCTCGGCCCCGACCGAGGAAGTCCCGGTACCAAACCCTGATGCAGAGGACAGGGTAGCAATGATGGTCGGAACAGAAAAGCTCCGAGGGAGTCTCGGTTCCGACTGGACAACTCTGCTCCGCTCTACCATCACCGACTCCAACGGCTCCGAGGAGGTTGGAGGAGGAATCGGATGCGTCGAAGTGGGGACCGGCTCCGGAGCACAGTGGGCTGGAGCCGAGACCATTTTTGCAAAAACCGGGGACTGGAAAAGCCTCTGGATAACTCTGTCGAAATCTGAGTCTGACAACCTGGAGGATTTAGCGGAAATAAATGGGGGCCGAGACGACTTCTCTCTCGGCTCCGATAGACCAGGGGACCGGCTCCAACACCATTGGCACCGGATCCGGAACCGTATGAATAATCATCGGCGCCGAAGGGGACTTCGGAGCCGGGGGGGTGAGTCTGAGCTGCACACCTCCAACGGCTCCGAGCCCAAGGGAGCCAAAGCAGGTGATTCGCCTCTCAATCCCCCAACCTGCGGCTCCAACACCAATGGAGCTGAGGAAAGAGGTATCGAGACAGACCCTTCCACCTGAGGCTCCGAAGCCATTGGAGCCGAGGAAGAAGAGGTCGACCTATGCTTCTTGGAAGTCGGTTCCGACGGACTGGTCGGAGCCGACGACCTTTTCTTTTTAGAAGCTGGAGAGGAAGGAGAAGCCAAAGCTTCCTCAAAAGAGGGCTTAATAAGGCCCTTAAGGATCAGTTTATTTTTACGTTCTTGAAGGACCCTAGAGGAAAAAGCATGACAAACACTACATGTTTCCTGCAAATGTTTCGGTCCTAAACAATACACGCAAAGAGCATGGCTATCAGTAATAGACATTTTGTAGTTGCACTTGGTGCACTTTTTAAAACCAGACTTCTGCTCTTTTGACATCCTGTCACACAACTATTTTTACCACGAAAGTAACCTTAAAGTAGGGCACGAGCCCTTGACTCAACAATGGGACTGGCCCGAGATACACAACACAAAATGGGCAGAAGCCCTCTAACTAACAACGGGCTTAGCCCGATAAAGTAGGACATACAGTGGGGTGAAAAACAAACTTAAAAGTAGACAATTTTAACAAATTGACTCACAATAAGGACAAAGGCCCTCTAACTTAAACGGGCCTTGCCCGGTAATTAGAAAAAATATCAATCACACTGAAAAAGGTTCACACACACACGTAAAGCTGTTAAAACAGCTGTTTGTTAAATTAGTGAAGAAACCCCTAGGACAAAAGACCAAAAAAGTAACAATAAACCACTTAGCTCCAGCCAAGTCGAGACCACGTCTAGCTTGAAAAGCGGCAAACGAGATCTGGGGAAGCAGGCGTGGTGCATTCTGGGATAAGGGGTAGCCCAGCCAATTAAAGACTTCGTTCTACTATATAGTGGACGAGTCGGAGCCGATCCCATCAGTTATGAATGTAGGCGAGATAGGATCCCATTACATCTTAGCATTTTTCATGGCTTTCATCACTCTGCCTTATTTTTTCAAGCCTACTTGCTTACAAAAACACTTTATTATAGCTGAAGCCAAGGGCATTAATCTAGACAATCACCTTTGTAAAAACAAGAGAAATTATCTTAAGTCTACATTTAATACAGTCAGTCCACATTTACACCTCAGCAGCACAAGATCAAAGCAAATTAACATTAGACTTGCTTTTGCAGAGCCTTTCATTTGTTATACTGTAAAGCCTATGTTTCTTACAACTAAGTACTTGTTTACATTAATATATCTGACCCATACAACAGTCACTGAAACAATTCCCCCACGTGTAAAATACCAGACTACACACTACATAAAACTGCTTTACTATATAGCATTCCATTTGTGAATGAAATGGTTTATTATAAGAACAAAAGTTGTTTCACTTAGTTACTTTTTTCCTTTTAACATCCTTCTAAACATTGACAAAGTGGGGTACATGCTTTACTGTCCACACACTAGTTTAATAAAGTCAACCAAAGTCCAGTCTTTTTCATCCACTTTCCTACAAAGCCATATTTCACAAATGTGATTGATGCTTTATTGACTCCCATTTATTCACTAATTTCAGTGTTGTTGGTCTTCTTCCTGTTCCTTTTTACTTCCCAGTACCAGACTCTGGTTCAAGTCCAAGGTATTCCAGATTCTTCTAGCCAACTCCTGTGCTTTTTCTGTCTTACAAGCATTTTCTTTTGGAACACTGGAAAAAATTTCACTGGTAAATACTTATGAGTTTTATTGTCACAAGAAGGAGAAACAGAGTCCTCTTCTGTTTGCTGGCTCACTTTTTACTAGATAAACTTTTGGATGCAGAACGAAAGAGGAAATAAAAAAATGTCTTTGATCCTACAGAAATATTCTGAATACAGCGGAATACAGTAGCTTGAATCTCACATCTTCCAGGGATAAAACCATTTAAAATACACCAGGCAGAAGAGAAGCAATCAATTTCCTGAAACACTCTTCTGTCTACAACTTTTAATACTTTTCCATTCTGCTACATTTTTGTCACGATCAACCACACCTCTCAAACTCTTAGAGCAAGAAATCTGGACAAAGCCAAAAATTACTGGGGTGGGGGAGGGTCCAAAATTAAAGAAAGATTTTAAATATTGCTCTTACAAACTTAGAAAGTTATATACTGATAACTGGAACAGTCAAATGAATAAAAAGTAATCCCCACAAGCTGTCCCAGTAACACTCCAAGATTCACCAGCATGAACACCAGTCCAAAAGATGTAAAAACAAAAACAATTTTATTGTAAAAAAACATCCGTTAAGCGCTTTCATCTTACATAAAAGACTTCATCAGATGGGTTAGTTGTTCTGATGAAGTCTTTTATCTAAGATGAAAGCGCTTAAC